>NC_081420.1:15207915-15455415 GCF_949786415.1 Peromyscus eremicus
AGAGGCCATTTTGTGAGACTTTATTTGAATTTTAATAATTGTTTTAAATGTGACTCTAGTATGCAGTGGCCTGAGTGTTAGATTTGCTTTTGATTTTTTTCTTTTATCCTCATATAATTGGATTTTAATTTTGTAACTTAAGTTTGATTTTTTTTTTAATTGATGCCTTTTGGCTTTTGCCAAGATCAGGTGGCCAAGAACTTTTAAGAACATCAGTGAAAGAAGTCTTAAGTGGTTGAATTTTGAAACGACTTAAAGGCCTGAGTTAACATGTGCTTGAAGCATCTGCCACGTAGAAGACCAGCAAGAATAAAATGGGTTCCTAGGAAGAGGTAGTAGGTTGCATAGTTTTAGGGCAGGGATTTTGCCCACAAGGAGGTAACTATACGACCTGCTGCCTTTCTTAGGGCCTTATTATACCACCGTACCATTTCCTTTCTGCCTTGACTTGGTGTAAGAGAGTTCTTCCTGCAGGTATTCTCGTAAGTGGAAACAGTACAGGCATCCTGAAGACAGTGTTTGCACTGATGATTAGTAAACAGCAGCATGCCACCAGTGTCCATTATAGTCATCTAATGAGAAATTGAGATTTCCAAAGTAAACTTTAGCTGTTTATGTCTCTTATATTTGGGTCACTGGGAGGTTTTGGGAAGCAGCGTTTATTCATCTTTTGCTTAATTTTCTTTGTGACATGGAGGGGTTGGCTATTCCTGTATTATATTTGAGAAAGCATTTAACAAAATTCTGGATATTTGGCTTTAATACTGTAAATATGTAAAATTTATGTTTCCTGTGTAGTGTGGGAAATATTGCATTGGATGGCTCATTATACAGCGTGTAACTTGACAATATAAATGAAAATAGTTAGGATAGTAGAGTAGCATTTTCAATAAAAATGTGACATTCTTTAAAACTTGCGCTTTCCTATTTTTTGCTGTGTCTACCTCACCCAATATTATTGTGTAGGCTGGCCTTGAACCTATACCACTACTCAAATGCTAGGATTGCAAGTGTGCCCCACTATACCTGACACCAAATCATTATTTGTTTTAAAGATTTATTTTTCATTAGTGACTACTATCATTATTCACAGATGGATTACTAAAGGTAACTTAATAGTCAGTGTTTCCTATTTTGTAAACATTTGTATAACTTTGTATTATGTATGACTAAATGTGCTTACATTTGCTTAACACCTTTGAATCTTTGAGTTTGCACAAGCAAAATACTACCCCTCTTTATTTGCCAAGTCTGGGATCTCAGGGTAACTTTACCACTAGTAATGTGTTCTATTTATTACCACTCGGGGTAAGGAGGTTGAACAGCCTTAGTTTGCTTTCTGTTGCTGTAATAGAGACCATGACAATATTTGAGTAGGAAAGTGGGTTTATTTCAGCTGAAAACTCATGTTACTCCACCCATCACTGAGTAAAATCAGGAACATGAAAGCAGGACCTGAAATAGGCCATGGAAGAATGCTGCTTGATGACTTGCTCAGGCTGTTCTCTTAAACAACCTAGTACCACCTAGTGCCTCAGACTTTATTACAGACCAATCTGATGGGAGTATTTTCTCACTCAGGTTCCCTCTTCCTAGATACTTGTATCAAGTTGACAGAAAGCTGGAACAAATGGGAATTCAGGGTGTGTATATAATGGCATCTGATTATAATAGATGAAGGAGTTGTGAGGGTTTTTGTGTTGTTTCAGGAGAAACTGTTATATATTGCTGGTGCTTGGTGATTTCTAGCTGTTTTGTGACCTATGTGGGGTGTAGGTTATAGGTTGGTCAGTGAAGTTAGTCTAGACTTTAGACATTAAATTGTTAAGCAAGAACTAGCATTTGTTGCTCTTTGTCTTTTGAGACAGTCTCTTTGTGTCCTTGGCTGTCCTGGAACTTACTATGTAGACCAGGCTGGCCATGAACTCGGAGATTTGCCTGACTTAAATATTAAGGTTTTGTTTGTTTAGTGGGAAATTCATTAACCTATAATAGAAGTTAAATTTCTTGCAAAGGAAATTTAGTGTCTCACATGTGTTGCGGGGGTGGGGGGGCGGTGGAGTCCAGAAAGTTTGCTTAACCTTGAGGGAATAGTGGAAACATTAACAAGCTCTCAGGGAAAGGCTTTGTGGTTTAGCTATGAGCGAAGCATTCAGTGGGGAGAGGCTAATGTCCCAAATACCTGGATCTTGAAATTTGGCATCCAGACTAGGTTTATCAAGCTCAGTGTGAGTATCAGATGTCCCAGCCAGTTGGATTTTTATTATGGCTAGCATCGCTATGTCTGGTTTTGTTCTTGGGTTGAGAATACCACAGGACCAAGTCATTCAGTAGAATTTTTGCATTGATGTTGACCTTCATGCTCTTTTGGTGACAATGGGCTTTGTGCTCAGACTGAGCATTGTAGAGTTGGTGGCCATAGGATTGTTTGATATCTTTCCATCCCTGACAGTACAAGATGGATTAGTTGTTTGGAGAAAAAAAGGCAAGTTGAGTTGGGCTAATCCATCCACATACGGCCCAGAGAAAGGATTACAATGCCTCATCACAGGCGAGTGAGATACCATTGACCTCCAGCCTCAGACAAAGGCTTGGGGTGAGTTCTTTTCAGTCATTCAGTTAATTCTGAATGATACCATTGTGGTGATATATTGTACTCTAATAAACTTATCTGGGGATCAGAAGACAGAACCAGCCACTAGATTAGACATAGAGGCCAGACAGTGGTGGCACACACCCTTAATTTTATTATTTGGGAAGCAGAGATCTGTCTGGATCTCTGAGTTAAAGGCCACACACCTTTAAGCCCAGCACTTGAGATCTGATGCCTTTGCTTGCTTGGAAAGCACACACACCTTTAATCCCAGGAAGTGACATGGCTGGGTGGAGAACAGTATATAAGGTGTGAGGAGACAGGAACTAAGCAGCAGTTCAACTGAGACCCCCAGGGGTGAGGACTTCAGTCTGAGGATTCATGGAAACAGAATCAGCTGAGTTAGCGAGCTAAGTTGGCGGTGGCTTGTTCTGGTTTTCTGATCTTTCAGCTTTCACCCCAATGTCTGGCTTCGTTTTTTTTAAATTAATTTATTTTTTATTAAGACTTTTTAAGATTTGTGTTACATTCCATAACTGCTCATTGAAACAAAGGAGCGTCAGATGGCCTCTGGTGGTTTGAGACTACTGAAAACTACCGAAGATACCAGCTAGTGCTGAAGCAGCAGAAGTGACTACAAGCTAAGAATTAGCCTGCTTCTTACTGAACAGCAGGCACAAATAAGACCAGATTGTTAAAATGAGAATGAAAGCCTTAATCTTTCACACGTGGCTGACATTGCATGCCAACAGACATCGAACTTTCTGGAATGACTTTAATAAAATGGGCATTAGAAATGACCATTTAGCAACTGATAAATGTGAGCTTTCAATTTTTAAAGTAAACGAGCTACAAGAAAATTGTACTTGGTTAAACGAAAACAGCAGAATAAAACAACTTGAAGATAGGGTAATTTAAGATTGAAGGGGGATGGTGTGGTCAAAGGATGAAGCCAATTGGGACTTTAGGACTTTAAATTACCAAAGATTTGGGACGATTACTCAAAGAGATGACAAAAAAAACTTACCCTGGTAAAGGAAAAACTAAATACTACACCTAACAAAGCTCTCTTATAAGAAAGAAAAATAATCTTTTATTAGAATTTGTCACTAGCATTCCTAGCCTGCCCCCAAATAAGTTATACTGAAAGATGCTAAAGAGTTAGAACTTAAAAGTCACTGGGAAGGGTCTGGACATTCAAAATAATCTAGTATCATGGTGTATAAACAGTAAGTATGAAGACAAGATAATAAACAGGTAATGCATAAAAATGGTGAAAAATTCAAAATGGGAACAAAGGATGGAAGAGATTTTTTTTTTTCCTTTGTAATTTTGTATGAGTGTGTGCACATTCATTGGGGTCAGAACAACTTGCAGTTCTCTTTTTACTTGTGGGTCCTGGGACTTGAACTCGGGTTGTCAGGCTTGACAGCAAGCATCTTTACCCATAGCCATTTTGATAGCCAAGTTACTTTTTTGATGGTATCTGGGTTTCTTTTCCTTAGTAATTGATGCTGTGCTCCTATTGTTTCAATATAGGTTATAATTTTAACAGTTCTGTAAGTCTCATGTTATCCATAAAGTAAAAATCTACACACATATATCAAAAAATAAAAAATCCAACAAGAAGAAGCAAGGAATCCGAAATACCTTGCTTAGTAAAATGACCTCACCACAGGAAGGCTATGGAAAGAAGAGAGGAAGGAAGATAGAAACTAACCAACTAGAAAACAACAAAACAGCAACAGTAGAGTCTGACTTGATAATGAAATGTAAGTTGTTTAGTGGATACAACCACAAGATTCAAATATATACTGCTTAAGAAGCTTAAGGACAGAAACTGAAGGGGGGTGGTGGTGGTGAAAAAAGTGTCCAATATGAACAGAAAAAGCAAGAATGGACCTACTTGATTCAGAATAGAAAAATCACAAGGAGGAGAAAGCTGTAAATACTAAAAGGATCAATTTAGTGAGAGGAAATAACCCCGAATGTATCTATGAATATAAATGGATTCAGTATCGGAACATTCAGATACATAAATAGTAAGGAAATATAGATCACCTAAAACAATAGGGGAACATTTAATCTAGATTACTTAGACCAAAATGCACCAGTGTTAAACCAATCCAAACCAAACAACACATTTACAGGCTGTTCCATCCAAAACCTGCTGAATACATGTTCTCAGCAGAACATGAAACATTTTCCAGAGTAGATAACATGATAGTTTATAAAACAGATGGCCAGCAAGTTTTCTTTTAAAAGTTGGGAGTCATGTCTTTGTTAACCATAATGAAATAAAACTAGAGATAATAACAAAAATGTTACAAACTATGCAAGCACATGGAAATTAAAGAATTTATACTATAACCAATAGATTAAGGAAGAGATTAAGAAAATTTAAAATTTCACAAAACAAAAATGGTAATCACATACTAAAATAATACTAACAGGAGTTTATAGTGACCAGTATCTATGTCATGAAAGAAAGATCTCAACTAATTGTTACACCTAAAGTAACTGAAAGAGAACAATCTCCAGATTGGTAAAGAAATAATAAAGATTAGAGTGGAAACAAATGAAGACCTACCTAGTTTAACAAGCAAATAAAATGAACTATCTGGGGGTACGAAAGGGGACAACTACTCAGAATCAGAGGAAATAAAGGAAAGGTTACAATTGATATGCAGAAATGGAGAGAATTGTGAATAGCTAAACATAGTTGATATCTTAGAAGAAATGTACAGAATTTCTGAGATTAAAATGGTGTAGAAAACCCTAAACAGACCAAAGATCAATAAAATGGTATCAGTAATGAGGTCCCCCCACCCAAATAAAAAGCCTTTACTGCTGAAATCCACTAAGCATTTGAAGAACTAATGTGAACTCATTCTTTTCTTTTTCTTTCTTTCTTTTTTTTTTTTTTTAACAGATTTAATCATCAACAGGAATGAGCCTGGTAGTGTAAGATGGCTTTTTTTTTTTTTAAAGATTTATTTATTATGTATACAGAAGAGGGTGCCAGATCTCATTACAGATGGTTGTGAGCCACCATGTGGGTGCTGGGAATTGAACTCAGGACCTCTGGAAGAGCAGTCGGTGCTCTTAACCTCTGAGCCATCTCTCCAGCGCTGAACTCATTCTTTTCAAAAGTATATGAAGAGGAAAAAGAAGGCATTCTTCCAAACTCATTCTACAGGGCCAGAATTACCAATATAGTAAAACTATACAAAGACACTCAAAGATCAGTGTGCTTATGAACATGGGTGCAGACCTCAATAAAACTAGAAAACCAAATCTAAAAGCACATTAAAATAGTTTTCCACCATGATCAAGTGGAATTCATTCCAGGGTTTCAAAGATGGTTTAACATAATGCATATCAATAAGTATGACATAGCACATTAATGAAAGACAACCATATTACTTGGTACATGTAGAAATGGCATTATACATTCATATTTAAATCCAGAATGAATTAATTTAGGAGGAATATAACTATATATAGTGTCATATACAACAAGCTTATAGCTAATGCACCAAATGGGACAAGCTGCTAGTTTTCTCTTTGAAGATCAAGAACAGGACAGGAGTCTATTTTTACCATCTTTATTGAAAATGCTGTACATCTAGCCAGAACAATAAAGCAAGAGAAAGAAATAGAAGACATCTGTGCTGGGGATGTCTTTCTGTATGTTGTGAATGTGTTGCTCTGATTGATAAATAAATAAAAACACTGATTGGCTGGTAGCCAGGCAGGAAGTATAGTATAGGTGAGATAAACAGGATGATTCTGGAAAGTGGAAGGCTGAGTCAGGAAATGCTGCCAGCTGCCGCCACCATGAGAAGTAAGATTTAAAGTACTGGTAAGCCACAAGCCATGTGGCAACTTACAGATTAATAGAAATGGGTTAATTTAAGATATAAGAACTAGATAGCAAGAAGCCTGCCACAGCCATACAGTTTATAAGTAATGTAAGTCTCTGTGTGTTTACTCAAGTCCAAGCAGCTGTGGGATCAGCGGGTGAGAGATTTGTCCTGACCATGGACCAGGCAGGACACAGAAAAACTCCAGCTACACATCTGAACTGAAAAGGAGGAAGTAAAATTTTTACTATTGGAAGATGAGGTGGATGTTATAGATAGAAACTCCCAAAGATTCTGTTTAAGAGTACAAAATCAATGTAGAAAAACTGATAGCATTGCTAGATGCTAATAGTGAATTACCTGAGAAAGAAAAGCTGTCTTATTTGTAACACCTACAAAAATAACTAGAAATAAATTTAATTGAAGCATGGACACTTCATAGTAAAAGATTTTGATGATAAAAACACACAAGTAGTCTGTTTTACTTTTCTACTGCTGTAACAAAGCACCACAACCAAGCAAGGTAACTTATAGAAGAAAGGGTGAGTCCATGGTCATCATGGGGGTGAGCATGGCGCAGGTAGTATTGCTGCTGGTATAGTATCTGAGAGCTAACATCTTGAGACAACAACCAAGAGACAGAGTTAACTGGGAATGGCATGAGGTTTTGAAACCTCAAAGCCATTCCCAGTGACATACCTCTTCCAAAAAGATCACACCTTTTAAGCCTTCCTATCTTAGTCAATGTTCTATTGCTGTGAAGAGACACAATGACCACAGCAACTTTTTTTAAAAATTTATTTTTATTTGTGTGCATTGGTGTTTTGCCTGCATGTACATCTGTGTGAGGGTGCTGGGTTCCCTGGAACTAGAGTTGCGAGCCATCATGTGTGTGCTGGGAATTGACCTCAGAACCTCAGGAAGAGCAGTCAGTGCTCTTAACCACTGAGCCATCTCTCCAGCTCTCCCACAGCAACTCTTATAAAAGAAAGCATTTAATTGGGACTGGCTTACAGTTTCAGAGGTTTAGTCCATTATCATGGTGGAAATCATGGCGGCACTCGGGCAGACATGGTATTGGAGAAGCTGAGAGTTCTACATCCTGATTCACAAACAACAGGAAGGAGAGAAACACACTGTGCCTGACTTGAGCATTTGAAACCCCATAGCCTACCCCCAATGACATGCTTCCTCCAGCAAGGCCTCGCATAACCCAAGGCCATACCTCCTAATCTCTGTCAAGTAGTGCCACTCCCTAATGACCAAGCATTCAAATATATGAGCCTATGGGGGACATTTCTATTCAGATCACCACACTTCCCAAACAGTTCCATCAACTGGTGACCAAGCATTTAAATATATGAGCTTTATGGGGGAGGGTGTTCTCATTCAAACTACCATGTAGTCATTCCACATTCATGGACTGGAAGAATTAATAACATTAAAAATGTTCCTAATATTTAGTTCACTCTCCATCTGAATATCAGTGGCATTCTTCACAAATTAGACAGTCACTGTAAGTGAATGAGATCTCAGTGTTTGACATGAATTGTAATTACAATCTTTTTATTTTTTTTTTCCTTTTAGGCAGAGTTTCTGTGTCTCCCTGGCTATTCTGGAACTCACTATGTAGACCAGACTTGCCTCGAACTCACAGAGATGTGCCTGCCTCTGCCTCTGCCTTTGTCTCTGCCCACAGAGTGCTGGGATTATAGGAGGGTGTCACTATACCCAGCCTCTGTAATTGCCATCTTAGCAACAATGAGTTTTATTGCCCACAAACCTGGAATTACTTCTTCATTTATTTATATATTTTATGTTTCATCTGTGTTTTGTAGTTTTTAATATACAAGCCTCAGATTTGTTAAATTTATTCTTGTCCTATCTATTTTGAACCCAGTGTAAACAAAATTCTTTTTAAAAATTAGTAGGACACAGTTGATCATGTATTTTTGTCATCTTGCTAATCTCATTGATTAGTTCTGGTAATACTTCGGGGAAATTCTTAAGATTTATTGTATCATATAGAATTATATCATCTGTGAATAAAGATAGTTTTTCCTTTCTGTTTCTAACTTTTGTGTGTGTGTGTGTGTGTGTGTGTGTGTGTGTGTGTAGTATTTTTTTTTTTATTTCTGTAAGACAGGGTCTCACTATATATGTCACCAGACCAGGCTAGTTTTAAATTTAAAATTCTCGTGCCTCAGCCTCCCAAGTACTGGGATCATAGATACATACCATCACATCTGGCCTCCTTTCCAATCTTTGTGCCTGTAAATTCTTCCTCCTGTTGTTTCTCTTCCTTTTTCTTCTCCTCCTCCCCTCATCTTCTATCTCAATCTTCTTTTTGTTTTTTAAACAAAATCTAGCTATATAGCCTATGTTGACCTTGAATAAACTTAATTCTTTTGCCTCTGCCTCTGGAGTGCTGGGGGACAGGCATGAATCTTTCTTTTCCCTTTAGTCCCTGTGGAGGAGACCCCTACCATAGAGTTATTCCCTTAGATCTCTTGATTTAAAAAATTGTCTTGTTTGGCAGGTTCAGTCAAGTATTATGATATGACGTCAAGGGGATTATGAGTTCAAGGCCAGCCTGGACTACATAGTGAGATCCTGTCAAATAAACAGACACCATCACCACCACCATAAAAACAAAAAGCCTCATTGCATTGGCTAGAACTTATAGTATGTTAAATAGGGTGGGGGTTTAGAACGTGGTATTGTAGGTTATCTACGTTTTGTTTTGTTGTTAAGGTAGGAAAGACATTTCCGATGACTTTCTCCTTTCTCAGCAGAAATTTTCTTAATGCTTTTTGAGTGCCGTCCCCAGCTATCTCTGAGCTCTGCCAGGCTTATTACCCCATCAACTTTCCATCAAACTTCTCTTGCTTAGGTGAGTAAAGTTGGGCTTACCTCGCTGTACCCCAGTTGTCCTAAGCTATGATATAGCTATGATATAGTTGATATAGCTATGGGGGAAGTGTTGGGAAAATGATGCAGGAAGTAAGTCTGCCTTCTACCAGAAATGCTTCAACTTCTTTACCTGCAAAACAATAAAATATCCTGCCTTACTTGCCTCACATTTCTTCGGAGATTCTTCTGGAATAATGCATGCAAGATTGTTTTATAAAACATATTTTGGCATGCCACTGATATTGACAAAATTCTGTTTGTCTCCCAGTTCAATATCCAAGGAACCCAGCTAGTCTCTCCTTTGTTACTTCTACTTTATGATTTCTCACCCAGGCCTGCATCCTTTGACTGAGACTGTCATCACTTCTACTATCCCTATCACAAATATTCAGTGGGGTTTTTACTCCAGTTCTCACTCAGTATGTAATGTTGGAGAAAATCATCTCACCCCTTAGTTTCTTATGACTGTATGGTGGTGTTATGAGAATTAAATTGTGTGTGTGTGTGTGATGTGACTGGCATGCTAGAACTGACTTGAGCAAGTGTAGAATCCACATTGCTGATGCCCAAGTTATTGTTTAGAGTCAATGAATTCTATGGCCTCTAAAAAGCTTCCCTGGGCTCTGCCTAACCTTAAGTACATAGAATAAAACACTGCTTTTAAACTCCTTGCCCCAAACCCTCTCCCTTGCCCTAATCCTTTGTTTGCTCCTTAATCCTAAGGACTCTCTACTACTCCAGATTAATTCCTAGCATTCAAGGTTCCCGAAGTCCTTGACAAAACTTATTTGACATTCTTTACTGCTATGGTCAGCCTATGTATGCCTCAACTATGTCTGGAATGATGAGAAAAATGGGCATATGTAAAAGCAGAAAAGGCTTTTGATAGGTTTTGTAGGAGGGTATTTCTGGGGAGAAATAATGGGAAGGAACTTAGTACATGGGAGGAAAGCACAGATGGAGTGAACAGGAAGCAGTGAGTGGTCCTGGTTGGCTGTTGGGTACATGAAAGGTGGAAGTTGAAGATGGAGCTGGGAATATCTTCTCCAGATGAGCTTAAATGATCTTGAGTACATGTCTACGATACTGAATGCTCAGTCTTGCATAGTAATATGGTTTGAATAGAAATGTTTTTTAAGGGCTTATGTATTGTACTCATGGTCCATAGCCGATGGTGCTGTCTTGGGAAGTTGTGAAAACTTTCAGAGGTAGTGCTTAGCTGTTGGAAGTGGGTCCCTGGGATGTGTCTTTGCAGTTTGTCTCTTGCCCTAGCTAGCTCCTTTCAGTCTCTTTCTTCCCACTTACCGTAAGATGCATAGCCTCTGCCATATGCTCCTGTTATCAAAATGTTCTGTCTCATAATGGGCCCACAATCAGCATCTCAGACTGTGAGCCCAAATACCTTTATTTCTTGTGTTGCATATGCCAGTGACTTTTATCCCAGTAACTGAAAAGTTCAACCCAGAGCCTCTCAGCATTCCTATTCCTTGTCACCCCAGCCCCACTTCCCATCAGGGACAGCCTGCAGCATCAGATGACAGAGAGGCTTGCAAAAGACGTGTACGGGAAGCCTGGCATACAGCCACACAGCACAGATAGCTGAGAAACTTCAGCTTTGACTGTTTGTCCAAATGGAAGTATCTTTATGCTTCATTTTTTCTCAACTATCACACTAGAGTGACAGCAGCTATTTCAAAGAAACGGTGTGCAGAATGAAGGAAATAATGAACAATACACAACATAGGGTCTGGCACGAAAGAAGTTTCCAGCAAATCCTCAGCCGTGGCCTTCCTTACACACTCATTCCATTACATGACTCATTCCATACACACACACTGTGATCTGAGAATATGAAACAACTTGCCCACTGAGAGGCCTGGGAAGTAGCTGCTAAGCTTGTGTCTTTAGGACAGCGCAGATACACTGTTCATGTTATGAGGTCTCCAATTGCTTCTGCTCTCAATCCCAGCAGCAATCTTCATTCTTGTGTTTCCGAAAGTGAATTCAGACAGGACACAATGTAGTTCAAGCAGTCAGGAGTTTAACTAGCTCAAGCAAAGGAGTAGGAATACACTCTTTAGAAAAAGAGTGGGTTCAGCAGAGCAACCACAGACTCAACCCTGGAAGCCATGGGGCTTAGACTGCTCCCTGTTGTCCTGGCCTTTGTGTTTCCCATAGAGCAGGCACTTCTAGGAAGGGGTATGCTTTTTTCAGAAGCCCGTTTTGCTCAGAATTCAGATGAAGTAGAAGTATGAGATACAAGAATATATACAACACATATACACGTGTATTCATATGTGTGTATGTGGGGGTGTTAAGTACCCCTAAAGTTTTAAAGCTTGCCAGGTAAAAGGACAACACCCAGCACACACTCTCCTGGAGAGGAAGTCTTGAACTGCTTAATCTGACTGAGCTATCACCAGCCACCATAGCCTATTATCTCTTATAACTGTTTTTGGGACCTGGAGATGGCCCATCTGGAATAGGCCATGGCTGCTATCGTTATAGCTTGTTTCAGGGCCTTGCGCTAGCTCACCCATTGTTCTTTATGTCTTATCCCTGGGGGCACTAACTTCGCCTAAAAGTCATAGAGCAGGTGACCACTGGCTCAAATTTCCCATGGCACTGGAGGAATAATGGAAGATATGAAGATATGTCCCTTTTACTCCTATAAGGAGGCTTCAATGTGGAGGGCAGTGGGACAGAGTAAGAAACAGGAGGTACAGTTGGTCACATGACTTCTAGGTATAGCCCACGCTTCGTCCATGGGTGGTTCCTTCCCTTCTTTGTTTCTGTTTTATCATCATCATCATCATCATCATTTTTGAGACAGGGTCCCACTGTGTAGCTCTGGCTGGCCTGGATCTTGCTCTGTAGCTCTGGCTGGTTCCAAACTCACAGAGATCCACCTGCCTCTGCCTCCCAAGTGCTGGGATTAAAGGCGTGCGCCACTTCACCCGGCTCTGTTTCACCATTGGAGAGAACCAGGTGAAGCCCTGGGTAGTAGCTGGCACTGTTAGCTCCCGAGGGAAGTGGCCTCGTGCATCCAGCAGAAAGGACCATCCAGCATGGCCAGAGGCCTCCTGGTGGCTTTCAGGGCCTTGGTGTAACTTAATCCTTTGGACTGGCTCTGCTGCGGTGGTGAAGTAGTTCCACAATATCCACAAACCTGTCATTTTGGACAGGGACAGGAATATTGGTGTAATATCTGTGTTGATACTGCTGTGAGGGTTTACAGAGGGTCTGGTGAAACACTGTCCACTAGAAATATAATAATGCGAGCCACATGTGTAAATGTAAATTTTCTGATAATTGCATTTTATTTTTGAAAAAGTACAAAAATAGCAGGTGGAAATAATTTTAACTGTATATATAAAATATTAATTTCCACGTATAATCAATACTAAGCATTAATTAGATGTATTAAGCTTCTATTTCATTCTCAGTTTTCAAAAATCTATGTGTGTTTTATGTGGAAAACAACCTTAATTACAAATAGCCCCATTTCAAGTGCTCAATGGCCCTTTATGTGGCTAATGGCTTCCTTATTGGATAGATGTAGTCTTGGATTTGACTTTCTACAAACAGAACCATGCTGCCATCTGGTGGTAATTTAGTCAAATAGCACCCAGGCGCCACTGTGGGCCTGATCCTTGGCCTGCCAGGAAACTTCCTTCCTGTGCTTGCCTACTTTCAACCTAGAGAAGAAAGGTGTGCATTCTGAGAAGCAAGACTGTGGGCAGGGCCCGGAGCCTTGCAAATGAGAAGGCTGTAGGAATGAGGACATGCGAGGTAAGAGGACAAAAGATCGGCTCGAAGCCATCCCCTCAGGGAGCTCTTTCTCCAGGAGACCACAGACAGCTCTCATCTAGCATCTAAACTAGTTTTTCTTCTTATTGATGAATACCTTTGAGTGATGAGTCTCTCTCCCAGCCCCAGCCCCTAACTGCTCAGCTTCCTGTGAGTGAAGAATCTAAAGCTGAGCTGTGATAAGCCGGTGAGCGTTGTCGTTACGTGTGGAAGTCTATTTGTAGAATAGTGGTGTGTGTATGTGTGTGTGTGTTCATGTACACGTATGTAGATGTGCCTGTGTGTCCACTCATGGAGGCCACAGAATTCCTGTGTCCTGCTCTGTCACTGTCTGATTTCTTTGATATAGGGCTTCTCCGTGAAACTGAACTAAGCTGGCAGCAAGCCAGCCCTCTGGGCTATAAGCAAGTGTAACCAGATTTTTACATGGATGCTGTGGGTCTGAAATCAGGTCCTAATGTTTGCGCAGTAAGCGCTCTTACCCACTATCTGTCTCTCCAGCCCATAGGACAGTTTCATGAATGGATTTGTTGGGCCCAAGGGTATGTGCATCTATACATTTTCAAATTAAAAACCAGCTTTATTTAGATATAATCTGCATATAACACACTTGCTATTGTACAGGGTGATGAGTTTTGGCAAATGTATGCAGCTCTATGGCCACCACTGCAATCACCCATTCCACTCTCCCAGAGTTCCCCTGTGACCTCAGCAGTTAACTTCCTTCTGCCCTCTCCAACTCTGACAAATACTAATTAATGGTCTGCATTTCCAGTGTGGCCCCTTCAGATTCTCATACAAGTGCAGCAGAGAATGTAATATTCTCTCTGAATTCTTTCATGCCTGGATCATGCCATTCATCCATGTTGTTGTATGCATAATCTGTCACAGTAATTTCCTTTTTATTGTTAGGTAGTATTCTCTCTAGAGCTACTCCACATGTGATGGTTACTTGATTGTTTCTAGTTTGGGTGCTATTAACAGCAATGCTGCTATGAATCCTCAAGTCTTCAGTCTTTACATTTTAATTTTCCCTAAGTATATACCTAGGAGTGGAATGTCTGGATCACATGCTAAGTGGATACTTAAATTTATAAGGAACTGCCATACTGTCTTCTAACGTAATATTTCCATCTTGTGTTACAACTAACGATTAGCATCCCATTCCTTCTGCATCCTTGCCAACTCTTTGTACAAATGGGCCTTTAAATTACAGTTGTTCTAGGGGGGCTGTAAAGGGTTTCCTTGTGGCTTAAATGTATACTTCATTGATGACTGATAATACTATAGTTCATTTATGTGTTTGCTGGCTATTTGTATACATTCACTGGTTAGGTGCCTATTTAAGTCTTTTGTCTTTTTGAATTTATGTTTATGTGTGGTGCTAGACATTGAACCTATGTTAGCTATGAACTCATCACTAGGCTCTACCTACAGCCAATATTTATTTCCTTCCTTCCTGCCTCCCTCCCCTCCTTTTCTGAGACAGGGTCTCATTATTTATCCCTGGCATGTAGACCAGGCTGGCCTCACAGAGATCTGCCTGCCTCTACCTTCAGAGTGCTGAGGTGTGCTCCACCACTATTGACCTCAATATTAATTTCTTTAGTTAGACCACTTGTCTTAGTATTGAATTAAAAGAGATTTTGTATGCCCTACATGCAAGTCTTTTGTCCAAGCATGTCTGTGTCTCTTTCACAGTATTCTCTGTGTCTTACCTATTTATCATCAGTTGCTGTGGGTGATTGATTGATAAATAAAATGCTGATTGGTCAGTAGCCAGGCAGGAAGTATAGGCGGGACAAAGAGAGAAGAGAAGTCTGGGAAGTGGAAGGCTGAGAGGAGAAGACACCAGCCTGCCGTCCAGGGAGCAGCATGTAAAGGCAGCAGGTAAAGCCACAGAACATGTGGCAACATATAGATTAACAGAAATGGGCTGAGTTTAAGTGTAAGAACTAGTCAGTGGTAGGCCTGAGCTAATGGCCGAGCAGTTTAATTAATATGAGCTTCTGAGTGATTGTTTTATAAGTGGTTGTGGGGTTTGTGGGGCTGGGCAGGACTGGAGAAAACTCCAGCTACAATCAGTGACCTTTTTGTTTTATTTTTTTAAGACAGAGTTTCCCTTTGGTACCTTAGGCTGGTCTCCAACCTGGGACCTTTCTACCCAACCTGTGACCTTTCTGCCCAACTGTTGTGGAATATTCCTTTACACTGTGTAGAGATGTGTCACTGTGACTGGTTTAATAAAAAGCTAAATGGCCAATAGCCAGGCAGGAGGTATAGACAGAGGGAGTTCTGGGAAGAGGAAAGACAGAGTCACCAGCCAGATTCGGAATAACCAGGATGGGCACAGTGGAGATGAGGTAAGGAGTGTGTGGAAGAACATAGATTAAAAACTACACGTTAATCTAAGTTAGAAGAGCTAGTCAGAAAAAGCCTAAGCTAAGGCTGAGCTTTCATAATTAATAAGAAGTCTCTGTCACTATTGGGGAGCTGATGGTCCTGACAGAAAGTCCAACTACACCCAACTTGTGACCTTCCTATCCCTGTCTTCCAAGTCTTGGGGTCACAGGCCCACGCCATTATGCATGACTTTGTCAGTACCTTTTGGTGGACAAATGTTTCTGCTTTTGAGGGAATGCTTCCCTCTGTTGCCAGGGCTGCTCCTATTCTTAGCTCTACCAGCAAAAGCAAGAAAATCTTGTTTTCATAGTTCGTTAGGGCAGTCCCACACTGGTTCCAGACTGTTGCCTGAGGCTGTATCTTTCATTAGCTCTTTCTCTCTCTCTCTCTCTCTCTCTCTCTCTCTCTCTCGCTCTCGCTCTCGCTCTCGCTCTCGCTCTCGCTCTCGCTCTCTCTTTTAAATTTTTCGAGACAGGGTTTCTCTAAGTAACAGTCATAGCTGTCCTGGAACTTGTTCTGTAGACCAGGCTGGCCTTGAACTCAGAGATCCGCCTGCCTCTGTCTCCCAAGTGCTGGGATTAAAGGCATGCACCGTCACTGCCCGGCCTTCATTAGCTATTTCAAATAATGTTCCATTTCTTTCTTTTACTGACATAGTATTATTTTGTTTTCGTCTATAAATCTACAACTTAGAAACTGATAAGGTTGGGGCCAGTGAGACGGCTCATTGGGTTAAGGCATTGCTGAATTAGATTCGTGACTCACTTAGTAATGGAAAGAGAGAAGTAATTCCTGCAGGTTGTCCTCTGACCGCAAGCAAGCATGTGTATACACACACAACATAAATCAAATGTAATAAAAACAAAACAAAACTGATAAAGCTGTTTTACAGAGATATCAGCAATACCCCTACAGTCAAAGACAGACTTGTTTGTTCCTTGTTACAGTACAGGAGTATATACACACAATAAACCATGCAGACATCTGTGACAGTTAGTATTCATTGTCAGCTTGACAGGATCTACAGTGCCCTGGAAAATGGGCCTCTGGGGAGGCTTGTGGGAAATTCAAATTTTTTTTTCTCTCTTTCTCCTCCCTTCCTTCCTTGCTTTTTTTTTTTTTTTTTTCTCCTTTGAGACAGGTTCTCATGCTGTATCTCTGGCTGGCATGGTACTCACTTGGTATATCAGGCTGGCCTCAAACTTTCAGAGATTTTCTGCCTCTGCCTCCTGAGTGCTGGGGTTAAAGGTGTGCACCACCGTGCTTGGCTTTGTGAGGGATTAATTGTCGTCATTTTGTTCACGTGGATTGGACCATCTCCTGGACAGGGTGTAGTAAATGGAGGAATGGAGTTAGCCCTACTTTTGTGTCCGTCTTTCTCCAGTTCTAACTGTATCAACTAGTACCTGAAGCTCTTGTCCCCTGACTTCCTACCATGACAGTCATACTTTGAACTGTGACCCGAGAGAACCCTTCCCCTTTAAGTCACTTTGGTTAGAGTAGTTTATCACAGGAGGAAGAAAGAAATGAAGGCAGAGTCTCAGGACAGCAGAGGCTAGCATAGCTCTGGAAGCAGAGCAGGGTGGAGGATGGATTTGGGACGGATTTCAGAATTTATGAACTGTGGAGGTGTGGTAGTTTGAGTGCAATTGGCCCCCACAATCTCACAGAGAGTGGCACTATAAGGAGGCATGGCTTTGTTGGAGTGGGTATGGCCTTGTTGGAGGAAGTGCGTCACTGTGGGGGCAGGCTTTGAGGTTTTCCATGCTCAGGATACCACTCAGTGTTTCAGTCGACTTCATGCTGTCTTCTGATCAAGATGTAGCCAGCACCACGTCTGCCTGCAAGCTGCCATGCTCCCCATCACGATGATAATGGACTGAACCTCTGAAACTGCAAACAATTTCACCCCAATTAAATATTTTCTTTATAAGAGTTGCCGTGGTCAAGGTGTCTCTTCACAGCAATAGAAACTCTAAGACAGGATGTAATGAATTGTGACCTTATCTTTAGGACATATGAGTTTTTGTGACATATTGCTCTGTTTGTGGTCTTCGAACTATTAAGTAAAACATTAGCCATTTGATTGGACTGAATGCCTGCATTCAGCTTCAATAGACCAAATCAAAATGTACCCACTCATGCCAAAGTTCCAGTTCACCAGTCCAAAACCAAGTTGTTTACTTGACCTTTTGAGAAATCAGGAGAGACTTCATTGTATGAATCTTTCTGGAATAAGCATTCCAACACCAATGAATGGAAGAGAGGGGATGTCAGTGTGAACGGAAGCCAGGATGCTCTTGAAAGGCTTCAGTCCTGGGTCCAGTTTGCATTTTCATTTTATACTCCAAATCCACAAGGTGGAGGTGATCAAGCAGCTGTGATTTTACAGACGCTACCTAGCAGTCAGCTTTTTGTTTTTGAAGCCATATGTTGTAGTTGACAGGAGTAAGCATTTGTGGTGAGTTGTGTTTTACCTATTTCTCTGTGTTGCTCTGTTCCAGGTAGCAAAGTGAGGTCATGTTTGGAAATGAGCAGGACAAGCGGTACTCTGAGAAAATCTAATAATTGGTCTTTTCTACCATATTCTGCTTTCACGTGGTAGCGGCGGCTCTCCATCAGGCTGGCTTTATCAGCTGCTCTAAGTCTCAGAAGGAAAGTTACTGATATCAATCAACCACTTACTGTGTTACGCTGTTTCCTTGTTAAAGCTGCCTTAAAAACAACCGACAGTTCTGTTATGCCCGGCTTACCATGTCTCTATTTTTTTTTGGTTTTTCGAGACAGGGTTTCTCTGTGTAGCTTTGCGCCTTTCCTGGAACTCACTCGGTAGCCCAGGCTGGCCTCGAACTCACAGAGATCCGCCTGGCTCTGCCTCCCAAGTGCTGGGATTAAAGGCGTGAGCCACCGCCGCCTGGCCCATGTCTCTATTTTTAAAAGAAATGCTACCTGATTCATGAATTGCAAATAAAGGCAAATTAGATTATTGGACTGCACCTATTTTGAAAATTTGACTTTTGAAAGAATATATGGTGTAGCTGAGCAAATTTGTGTTTTTGTTGCTGTTGATTTTGTTTTTGGACTAAGAGGCTATGATGCAAGGTTTTAGTTTGATGCATGTTGTCTGTCTTATAAATCAGGTTATATTTTACAAATGGTGGTTTCCTTCTCCTTTTACCTTTTATCTTTTATGCCACTCTTGCGAATTTGGTACAGAAAATGCAGTTTATTGTGATAAATTAATATATCACAGCCACAGTCCTAAAAGGCTGAGGTAGGAAGACCACAAATTCAAGGCCAGCCTGTGCTACACACCAGAAACCTGCCTCAAAAACCAAATGAGCAGTAACAAATGAGGTAGTGTGATAAATAAAGGGAAGGGTATAAAGGCTAAAACAGGGACTGGGGCTGTGTTTGCTACAGTGCTGACTTTTCACGGGGCTTAAGGAACAACTAAACACAGGATGAAAGCTTGGCGTCTCTGCCTTAATTTTCCATCTCTATCTTTTGTCATAAAGTTTGGGTCAGATTCCTGCTCAACTGTGCATGTGGACATGCTAATTAAAGAACATTCAACTAAAGCTGAGTGCCCTTCTCCTTCAAGAAATCTTCAAGGGTTAGGATGCCAAGGCCTTTGCATATGGCTCTTCAGTTTCCCTAGCAGCATTTGGTGAAATTTCCCCATTAAATGGTCTTTGTATCCTTGATGAAAATCAGGTGGCTCTGTGTGTGTATGTGTGTGTGTGTGCGCTGTGGGATGGTCTGTATGTCAAATGTGTTGCTGATTGGTCAATAAATAAATCACTGATTGGCCAGTGGCCAGGCAGGAAGTATAGGCGGGACTAACAGAGAGGAGAATTGAGAGAACAGGAAGCTGGGTGAGGGAGACACTGCCAGCTGCCACCATGACAAGCCGCATGTAAAGATCCCGGTAAGCCACGAGCCACGTGGCAAGGTATAGATTTATGGAAATGGATTAATTTAAGCTGTTAGAACAGTTAGCAAGAAGCCTGCCACGGCCATACAGTTTGTAACCAATATAAGTCTCTGTGTTTGCTTGGTTGGGTCTGAGTGGCTGTGGGACTGGAGGGTGAGAGAGATTTGTCCTGACTGTGGGCCAGGCAGGAAAACTCTAGCTACGTGTGTGTGTGTGTGTGTGTGTGTGTGTGTGTGTGTGTGTGTGTGTATTGGGGAGCAGGTAATTCTGGGCTTGTTATGTTCTAATAATCTATATACTACCCCATGACAGTATCATAATTTAATTACTATAGTTTATAACAAACTTCAAAGTCAGAAAGTTCTCTCTAACTTTATTCTTTCTCAAGATATTTTGGTATTTCAGGGCCCCTTGTAATTCCTTAGGAATTTGAAGATAAGTATCACAAATGAGTCTATCAGATACGCTAAGCCTATAGGCTGAAGATGATGCCCCAACACTGCAGAGAAACCTCAGGTGACTGTCCAGGCAGCTGGCTGTTTCTGTCAACTCACAATTTTTTTTGGAAGTTTTTATTTTTGTTAGGTAATATTATTTCCTTTTTGGGTCTCTGAGGGAGTTGAAGATTAATTAGTTATAGCTGAAGATTAGTTAGTTATAGTTGAAAATTAGTTAGGATAGAAAGTGAATTATGTAAATTTTGGACTTACCAAAATAGGATAGATAATGAAATTATTTTCTCTGAATTTGTCAAATAAAAATGGACTAGACATTGTTTAGGTATTTATCACTTGTATATATTGTATATAGTTATTGTACTTTTGTATATAGTTTTTCTTATGTTAGTTATAACCTTTTTCCTTTTTTCTTTTTATTAAAATAGGAAAGGGGAAATATGGTGATATTTTATTTGTACTGAAATGTGATTTTATTTATATGTTAATAAATAAAGTTGCCTGGGGATCAGAACTAATAGCAAGCCATAGAAGAGCTGGGCGTTCGTGGCGCATGCCTTTAATCCAAGCACTTGGTAGGCAGAGCTAGGTAGATCTCTGTGTGGTCAAGGATACAGCCAGCATTGGAGACACACGCCTTTAATCTCAATACCAACCATAGAAGACCTGGAGGTCTGTACAGACAGGCAGTGATGAGGCGGTCATGTGGTTCGGTTTACAACCAATGAGAAGGCAGAACAGAAAGTCTATATAAAGACAAACACACAGGAAGTAGGTCTCTCTTGACTGAAGAGGGTCGCTGAAGCAGGAAGGGTAAGGCTCTTAGCTCTGACCTCTTGGGCTTTTATCTTTACATTGGCTCTGTGTTTCTTATTTAATAAGACGGTTGGTTACTTCTACATTATTTCAACAAAAAACAAATTTGGAATTTTGATGACTTTATTATTTATGGTTTACTTTGGGTACTCTTGACTTTTTTGTGTGGTGATTTGGGGATCAAATGCAGGATCGTGTGTATGCCAGCCAAGTGCTATTTCCACCATTGTGTAGGATGTCTGTCAGCCACAAGTGTAACCTTTCAACATGAAGTTTCCTTCTATTCTCAGTTTGTTGTCTTTAGCTCTTATCATGAAGGGTGTTGGGTTTTGCCAAATATTTTTTCTCATGTTAACTGAAATGATCTTGTTTGTTTTTCATTCTATTAATGGGACCCGTTACTCTGCCTGATTCTCTCTCTCTCTCTCTCTCTCATTTTTGTTTTGAGACAGGGTTTCTCTGTGTAGCCCTGGCTGTTGTGGAACTCACTCTGTAGACCAAGCTGGCCTCAAACTCACAGGAATCTGCCTGCCTCTGCCTCCTGAGTGCTGGGACTAAAGGTCTGTGCCGCCACCACACAGCTTTTGGCTGACTTTCTTACATGAAAGGCCTTTGCATTCTTAATGATAAATCTCAATTATCATGAATGATCATCTGAATATGCCGATAAGTTCAGTTTCCAACTGTGTTGTTGAGGATCTTTGCATCTATGTTCATAAGAAAATTCACTGGAATTTATTTCTTCTGATGAATTTTTCTGGCTTTGCAGTCAGGGTGATGTGATGAGCATCCTCCGAGTGAAGGGAACCTCCAGAAGACTGTCTTTAGATCTTCTTTGTTCCACAGCTGACTTGGTCTCTGTTTGCTGACCTTCACATCAGAATTCCAGAATGACACCATTCTCTCTGCTTGGTCTCAAACCTGCCAGCATTGCTGTAGGTTTCAGACTTCTCAGCTTCTGCACTGTGACAGGCAATTCCTTATAGTGTCCATTGCCTTTGTTTCTCTGGGGAACTCTGACTAACACAATATGGCATATGAACTTTAGCTCTCTAATATTGTTAATATTGTTATTAGATAACTAGCAGAACCAAGAAATAGACTGATCCACAATTATAGATAGATGCTTCAACATCCATTTCTCAATTTATAGAAAATTAGCCAAAAATATAGAATTAAGTAACAGCATTAACCAACAAGATCAAATAATCATTTATAGAATATTCTATAAATGAACATCATAGTATATACTCTTTAGAATTTTATTTATTTTATTTTATGTGTGTAAGTGTTTTGCCTGTATGTATATATGAGTACCACATTCATCCTGATGTTCACAGAGGTCAGAAGAGTGGTTGGATCCTCTGAAACTAAAATCATGGATGGTTGTGAGCTATCATTTGGGTGCCAGGACCCAGACTCAGGTCTTCTGCAAGATCAACAAATTATCTGAACTTCTGAGTCATCTATCTAGCCCCTAAAATTTTTAAATTTTTTAAAATTTATTTTGTGTGTGGGTGCATGCATGTGGCAGTCAGAGAACACTTTCAGGAGTCCATTCTCTTCTTCCTCCATGTGGATCCTGGGGATTGAACTCAGGCTTGGCAGGAAGTGCTTTTACTACTGAGTCATCTTGTTGGCCCATGTTAAAAATGTTAATATTGGTAGGCCACGTTTTAGGACATAGTTTGTCCTAAGTCTTACAACAGCTCCAGCCATTCGAATGAAAATAGGGAGTATGTTCACACATTGTTGGATCACAGCGGCAGGGCGCAGGCATCGTGGGGAGACAATACAGCACCCGAGATGGAAAGCCCAGTGAAGGATCTGAGCATCACGAGAGGGACATTTCAGGTTGAAGAGGATGGTGCAGGAAATAGGCATTGGTTATAAATAAAAGGATTAATACCAAGGCTAATTCGGGAGCCTGGTTTCTCAATGTTCAGGAGAACGTTACAGCTAAAGAGTAGGAAAATTATAAGGTAGACATAGAAACCATATTTATGTGTGCATGCATAGATCTACACATACCTATCCTCTGGCTCCACTCTCTATCATCTGAGGGCAGCAAAATCTTGATAGAAATGACCACACCTGGCACTCAGATCTTTACTTCTGGATATCATTCTTTACTAAAGAGAACCAGGGCTTTTTAACTGTACAAAAATAAATTCAAAATTGCCAAAAGGCAAAGGATGCTCCAAAGATGATAGAAGTATGTCAAGAGGACACAGAAACCAGCTTGAAGATGGTACCTCTGGCCAAACCAAGGATAATTTGAGTATCAAATAGATAATAATAGGCGAAATAGCTCATACCTGTAATCCTAGCACTTGGGAGATGGAGGCAGGAGGATTACCATGGGTTCAAAGCCAGTCTGAGTTATATAGGCTACAGAATGAGACCAAAAATAAAACAAGTTTGGGCTACTTCCACACAATGGCTAGGTAGAGAGTTCTCTGAGGCATTTGCTACCAGAACTATCTGGTAAGGCAATATGCTGAAGACACCAAATGCTGAGGTCACAGGACATAGAGAAATCAGGCAGGAACTGGGATGGAAGCTTGCTCTCTGCTGGCTTGCTCACAATGTGCCAGAGGGTGCTGTGCCAGCTGCTGGGGGAGAATTGTCATCCAAACTCTTGCTCAGCTGTGGGCCCTGCATGATACATCACTGATCAGCCAGGTAATAGTGACAAGTCAGTAATAGGGGAACTAAATGTCTTCTGATAGAATTTGAGGCTCTCTCCACACGAGGAAGTTGAAATCTAGTATTGTACATCTGGTTAAAAGCCCATGTCTAGAGAGGTCATAGGCCCTTGTGGGGATGCTACTGCTAAAAAGGATGTGCCCATAAATATCTAAATAATTAGTTTATACTTGTAGATTAGTGCTATCATCAGCTTTGATCGGAGAAGCTCCTTTTTGCTGTGGCCCACAGTAACTGAAGAGAATAAGGGACTGTTGAATTTTCAGCTATAAATAGGACTCCTGTATCACACTGTCTATGCTCCAGAGAACACTGTAGAAGACAGGACAGAAAGGATTTAAGAGCTGGAGGAAAGAGCAGAGTGAGGCGGACATTGCTATTACTCTCTTGATCTCATATAGCAATTGTGATGACTAGTCCAAGACCTGTGTAAGATTGGGCCTATGAATATATTTTCCTGATGGTGTTCTGATGTGGACATAGAGGCAGATGGAGGGTGACTCAAAAGGCCTTACCCTTTTCCTGTGGATATGTAGGCAGTTAATAGTTGCTGGAGGAGAAAGAGACGTTCTCTTCTGTAGCTAGAGTTTTCCTGCCTGGCCCACAGTCAGGACAAATCTCTCTCACCTGCCAGTCCCACAGCCTCTCAGACCCGACCAAGTAAACACACACAGAGACTTATATTGCTTTCATACTGTATGGCTGTGGCAGGCTTCTTGCTAACTCTGTTTATATCTTAAATTAATCCATTTCCATTAATCTATACCTTGCCACATGGCTCGTGGCTTACCGGCATCTTCACAAGCTGTTTCTCATCGTGGCGGCTGGCAGTGTCTCTCTGACTCAGCCTTCCACTTCCCAGCTTTATTCTCCTTGCCCTGCCTATACTTCCTGCCTAGCCAACGGCCAATCAGTGTTTTATTGATTAATTAGCAACACATTTGCCACTGGCAAGCCATGCTCTTGCAAATAATCCCTTGGGACCCTGTAAGCAACCATGATGAAACTCACCAGATCATCATCATCATCACCATCATCATCATCATCATCATCGTCATCATCATCATCATCGTCGTCGTCGTCGTCGTCGTCGTCATCAGAATGAATAAATTAAAGACGCAAAAGTAGAAGTGGGAATAGGTATGAAGAGGAAGTAGATTATCAGGAATGGAGAGGGATCAGGAGAAGGTAATGGGGGTGAAAATGGTAAAAATACATTATATGTGCATAAAATGTCATAAACTCATTGATATGTATAGTTACCATATGCAAATAAAATTTTAAAATAAAAAAAAAATGAGCCGGGCAGTGGTGGCGCACGCCTTTAATCCCAGCACTCAGGAGGCAGAGCCAGGTGGATCTCTGTGAGTTCGAGGCCAGCCTGGACTACCAAGTGAGTCCCAGGAAAGGTGCAAAGCTACACAGAGAAACCCTGTCTCGAAAAACCAAAAAAAAAAAAAAAAAAAGTGATGGGTGATTGAATTACAAATAGGCAACCATGACTGTCTTAGGGTTTCTATTGTTGTGAAGAGACACCATGACCACGGCAACTCTTACAAAGAAAACATTTCATTGGGGTGGCTCACTTACAGTTCAGAGGTTCAGTCTATTATCATCATAGTGGGACATGTCAGCATGTAGGCAGACATGGTGCTAGAGAAGTAGTTGAGAATCCTACATCTTTTAGGAAGTAGTCTGTGACATTGGGTGGTATCTTGAACATAGGAAACCTCAAAGCCTGTTCCCCACAGTGACACACTTCCTCCAACAAGGCCATATCTACTCCAACAAAGCCACACCTCCTAATAGTGCCACTCCCTATGAGCTTATGGGGGCCAATTACATTCACATTACTACAATGACTTCAGATAATCAATAGTAAATGAATCAAAAGTTAACGGGGAATGAAGTATTTACCTACTTCCAAAGCACTTCCTCATAAAATACTCTAAGGTTCATAGAGTAACCTCACTCTAAGGAGGCCTGTCAGATACTCCCCCATGTAGTAACCAGCATGAACATCACCAATTATAGACTAAATCAAAGTCAAGCACAAATTAACAAGCATAATGAAAACAGAGATTCCTTTTATATTTAAAGATGTCTAACTTGGAGGCATTCACTGGGAGTACACCAGCTGAGCAGAACAGGGAAACAGGTAAGCTAACTGAAGACTCTCAGCACTCCTTGCTCTCCTCCAGATCCAATCTCCCAGCCTTGTCCCTAGCACTGCAACAGAACATAAGAAGCAGTCTTCCTTCTGCTGTCCATATCTCCTGTCAATCCCACACATCATCCCCTCCTAACTTTCTCCTCCCACTCAGTCACTGTATCCCAGCACCCAACTCCAGCTGGCAACCCCTGCTAAACCACAGGCCACACCTGCTAGGAAACCAGGTAGGCTGCCCACAGACCTTCTCCTCTTTTTCTGTTCCCCCAAATCCAATCTCCCAGTTTCATCCCAGCTCTGTAGCAGGAATCCTGCTGTGGTCTCTCTTTCTTCCCTGACCCCATCCCCAAGGGACCATAATGACCCTCTCCTCCAACCTTCCTTCCCTCAACTCATCTCAGTATCTCAGCCTCCAACATCAGCAGGCATTCCCTGTGAGCACACATCTGAGCAGGCCAGGAAAACAGGCAGCACACAACCATCACACTCTCTGAAAATCCAAAGAAGCAGAAACCAAGTAACAAAACACCCACCCAACAAAGACAAATCCAGAAATCAGCACCTAGATTTATAACCATCCCAAACTCAGATGCCTATATGACAGCATGAAATCAGTAGCATCTAGAGCAATGTTTCCACTAGAGCCCAGCTATCCTACCACAGCAGGCCCTGAATATTCAAACATAGGTGAAACATGAGAAAAAGACCTTAAAACCAACTATGTGAAGATGATAGAGGTCCTCGAAGAGGGAATGAATAAATCCCTAAACAAAAAATTGGAGGAAATGAATAAATCCCTTAAAGAAATCCAAGAAAACACAAACAATTAAAGGAAGTGAATAAAACTGTTCAAGTCCTAAAGATGGAAGTAGAATCAAATAAAGAAAACACAAACAGAGAATTCTGGAAATGAAAAATTTGGGAATTTGAACAGGAACTACAGAGGCAAGCTTCACCAGCAGAATGTAAGAGATGGAAGAGAGATACAGGCATTGAAGATACAATAGAAGAAATAGATACATTGGTCAAAGAAAATATTAAATATAAAAAACTTACACAAAACACCCAGGAAATCTGGAACACTATGAAAAGACTAAGCCTAAGAATAATAGAAATATAGGAAGGAGAAGAATCTCAGCACAAAGGCCTAGAAAATATTTTCAACAAAATCATAGGAGAAAAATTTCCTAACCTAAAGAAGGAGATGCCTATCAAGGTACAAGAAGCATACAGAACACTAAATAGATTCAACTAGAGAAGAGAGTCCCCTTGCCATATAATAATCAAAACATTAAACATACAGAACAAAGAAAGAATATTAGAAGAATATAGAAGGGAAAAAGACCAAGTAACATATAAAGGCAGACCTGACTTTTCAATGGAGACTCTAAAAGCCAGAAGGGCCTGGACAGATGTGCTACAGACTCTAAGAGACCACAGATGCCAGCCCAAACTACTATACCATGCAAAACTGTTACTCACCATAGATGGAGAAAACAAGATATTCCATGATTAAGTCAAATTTAAACAATATCTTTCTACAAATCCAGCCCTACAGAAGGTGCTAGAAGGAAAACTCCAGCCTTAGGAGGTTAGCTACACTCATGAAAACAAAGGAAATAAATAATCTCACTCCAGCAAAATCAAAAGAAGGGAAACACATACATACACACCAGTAGCAGCAGCAACACCACCACTACCACCAAAATAACAGAAACACTCATTGGTCATTGTTTTCTCTCAATATCAATGATCTCAATTTCCCAATAAAAAGACACAGACTAACAGAATGGATATGAAAACAGGGTCCATCCTTCTGCAGCATCCAAGAAACACACCTCAACATCAAGGATAGACATTATCTAAGGGTAAAGCATTGGAAAAAGATATTTCAAGCAAATGGATCTAAGAAGCAAGTTGGTGTAGCTACTTTCATATCTAACAAAATAGACTTCAAACCCAAACTAATCAAAAGAGACAGGGAAGGACACTACATACTCAAAGGAAAAATCCACCAAGATGCCATTTCAATTCTTAACACCTATGCCCCAAACACAAGGGCACCCAAGTTTGTAAAAGAAACAATATTGCATCTTAAATAACATATAGACCCTCACATTCTGATAGTGGGAGACTTCAATAACCCACTCTCATCAATGGACAGGTCATCCAGATAAAAACTAAATAGAGAAATACTGTAGTTAACTGACATTATAAACTAATGGACCTAATAGACAGTTACAGAACATTTAACCCCCAAACAAAAGAAAATACCTTCTTTTCTGCACCTCATGGAGCTTTCTTCAAAATTGACCACATACTTGGACACAAAGTAAGTCTCAACAGATACAAGAAAATTGGAATAACACCCTGCATCCTAGCAGACCACTATGGATTAAATCTAGATATCATCAACAACAGAAAAAATAGAAAGCTTACAAACTCATGAAAACTGAACAACACTTTACTGAGTGAAAATGGGTCAAGACAGAAGTAAAGAAAGAAATTAAAGACTTTCTGGAATTCAATGGAAATGAATGCACAACATACCCAAATGCATGGGACACAATGAAAGTGGTGCTAAGAGGAAAGTTCATAGCACTAAGTGCCTACATAAAAAATTTGGAGAAATCTCATACTAGCAACTTTTTTTGTTCTGAGACAGGGTTTCTCTGTGTAGCCCTGACTGTCCTGGAACTCACTCTATAGACCAGGCTGGCCTGAAACTCACAGAGATCCCTGCTAAGATTAAAGGTGTGTGCCATCACCATCTGGCTTCACACTAGCAATTTAACAGCATACCCAAAAGCTCTAGAACAAAAAGAAGTAATCATACCCAAGAGGAGTAGCCAGCAAGAAATATTCAAACTCAGGGTTGAAATCAATAAAATAGAAAAAAAAGAAAGAGAGCAATACAAAGAATCAATGAAACACAGAGTTGGTCCTTTGAGAAAACCAACAAGATAGAAAAATCTTTATCCAAACTAACTAAAGGGTAAGAGAATATGAACAAAAATCAGAAATGAAAAGGAGGATATAACAACAGAGAGGAAATCCAGAGAATTATAAGAACATACTTTAAAAGCCTATACTCCACCAAATTGGAAAATGCTGTGGGATGGTCTGTATGTCAAATTGCTCTGATTGGTCAATAAATAAAACACTGATTTGCCAGTGGCCAGGCAGGAAGTATAGGCGGGACTAACAGAGAGGAGAATGGAGAGAACAGGAAGGCGGAGGAAGTCATTACCAGCCGCCGCCATGACAAGCAGCATGTGAAGATGCCGGTAAGCCACGAGCCACGTGGCAAGGTATAGATTTATAGAAATGGATTAATTTAAGATATAAGAAGAGTTAGCAAGAAGCCTGCCACGGCCATACAGTTTGTAAGCAATATAAGCCTCTGTGTTTACTTGGTTGTGTCTGAGCGGCTGTGGGACTGGCAGGTGAGAGAGATTTGCCCTGACTGTGGGCCAGGCAGGAAAACTCTAGCGACAGGAAAATCTAAAAGAAATGGATAATTTTATCTATAGGTACCACTTACCAAAGTTAAATCAAGATCAGATAAAGAATTTAAATAGACCTATAACTTCTAGTGAAATAGAAGCTGTCATTAAAAGTCTCCCAACCAAAACAAGCCCAGGATCAGATGGTTTTAGTGCAGAATTCTACCAGACTTCAAAGAAGAGTTAATGTCAATACTCCTCAAATTATTCCACAAAATAGAAACAAAAAGAACATTGCTAAATTCATTTTATGAGGTAACGGTTAGTTACCCTGATACCCAAACCACATAAAAATTCAACAAAGAAAGATATAGACCAGTTTCCTTTATGAACATAGATACAAAAGTACTCAGTAAAATGCTTGCAAACTGAATCCAAGAATACATCAAAAAGATCATCCACTATAATCCACATCTTACCTCTAGGACTCCTCAGCCTGAAAAGGCTTTCTAGCTGAAAGGCCTCTAGCCAAAAGGAGATTCCTCAGCTAAAAGCATCTCCAGCCTGTAGATGTAACCAACCTTCTTATTAAATAAGAAACACAGAACCAATGCAAAGAAGAAAGCCAAGAGGTCAGAGCTAAGAGCTAAAACCTTACCCTTCCTCCTGCAGTGGTCCTACCTCTCTGAACTAGCTACCCCTGTGTTAAAGTCTTTATATAATGTTCCTGTTCTGTCTTCTCATTGGTTGTAAACCCAACCACATGACTGCCTCGTCACGGCCTGTCTGTATAGGCCTCCAGGTTTTCCTTGCTTGGTATTGAGATTAAAGGCATGTGTGTCCAATAATGGCTGTATCCCTGAATACACAGAGACTTACCCAGCTCTGCCTACCAAGTGCTGGGATTACAAGTGTACACCACCACTGCCCTGCTTTCCTATGGCTTGCTAATAGCTCTGACCCCCGGGCAACTTTATTTATTAACATACAAATAACATTTTAATACAAATAAAATATCACCATACCAGCCGAAAAGGCTTAGTTCCTGTCTCCTCATGCCTTACATACCTTTCTCCGCCTAGGCATCACTTTCTTCCTAGTGCTGGGATTAAAGGTGTGTGATTCCCAAATACTGGAATTAAAGGTGTGTGTCACCACAGCCTGGTTCTGTTTCTCTCCTAGACTGCGTCAATCTCATTTAGTCCTGGGTGGCTTTGAAATCACAGAGATCCAGACAGATCTCTGCCTCCCCAGTGCTAAGATTAAAGGTGTGTGCCACCACTGCCTGGCCTCTATGTTTAATCTAGTGGCTTGTTCTGTCTTCTGATCTTCAATCAGATTTTATTAGGGTATACAATACATCACCACAATATGGAGCTGCTCAAACTGGATATCTGCATGTAGAATAGATACAAATAGATCCATATTTATCACTCTGCACAAAACTCAAGTCCAAGTGGATCAAAGACCTAAACATATAATCAGATACACTGAACTTGATAGAAGAGAAAGTAGGGAATAACCTTGAATGTATTGGCTCAGGAAACAACTTTCTGAACAGAATACTTAGTGCAGGCACTAAGATCAACAATTACTAAATGGGACCTCATGAAACTGAAAAGCTATAAGGCACAGGATAATGTCAACTGGACAAAGCAGCAGCCTACGGAATGGAAAATATTTTCACCAACTCCACATCTGTTAGGGGGCTAATATCCAAAATATATAAAGAGCTCAAGAAACTGATATAAAAAAACCAAATAATCCAGTTGAAAAATAGGGCACAGATCTAAACAGAGAACTTTCAATAGAGAAAACTCAAATGGCTGAGAAACACAGAAATGTTCAACATCCTTAGCTGTTAGGGAAATGCAAATCAAAACTACTTTGAGATTCCATATTACACCAGTCAGAATGACTAAGATCAATAACACAAGTGACAGCTCATGCTGGCTGTGGTGTGGAGCAAGGGGACTCCATTGCTGGTGGGAGCGCAAACTTGTACAACCACCATGGAAATCAATATGGTGGTTCTTCAGAAACTCGGGAATCGATCTACCTCAAGAGCCACTTATACCACTCTTGGGCATCCCAAAGGATGCTCCATCTTACCACAAGGACACTTGCTCAGTCATGTTCATTTCAGTTTTATTCATAATAGCCAGAAATTGGAGACAACCTAGATGTCCCTCAACAGAAGAATGGATAAAAAATGTGGTAATTTACACAATGGAGTATTAGTCAGCTGTTTAAAAAAAAATGACATCAGAAAATCTGCAGGCAAATGGATGGAACTAGAAAAAAACGATCCTGAGTGAACTAACACAGACCCAGAAAGATGAATATGGTATGTACTCACTTATAAGTGGATATTAGTCATTAATTAAATGATAACCAAGATACAATTTGTAGATTCAGAGAGGTTAGGTAAAGAGGAGAGGTCTCGGTGGGAACACATGGGTCTCCCTGAGAGGAGGAAATAGAATAGATTTTATGGGTTGACTGGGATCTGGTGGGGATAGGAAGAGGGATCAGGTGAGGGGTGATGGGATGGAGGGAGAGAGTCTGGGAGAGATGACTGGAATTGGGTACTTTTTTGGGGAGGTGTGGAAACCTTGTGCAGTGGAAACCTCCTGGAATTTATGAAGGTGATCCTGAGGAGGGCTTGTAGTAATGGGACGTAGGGAATCTCAACGGGCCATCTCTTTTTGCTAGGCAAGCCTTCCAGCAGTGGGACTGGGTTGCATTCAATTGAGTTGTTGGCTAAGGGGGCCCCATGGAAATCTCCAAACAACCTAGGCTGTTGCTAAGACAAATAGTTGCTCTCTGAAAACTGACAATGAGGCCCTTTTGCTGAGGACAACACCCATTCAATTCATTGAACCTGGAAAAGTTGAGCTGGTGACTACATGGAGCCTTCACCCCTACATTCTGTTCTCTTTGATGAAGGAAGGTACTCTGCAGGCTACCAAAAAAGAAATGTGGACATCACTCAGCCACAAAACCTTTGACCTACAGATGAGAACAGATGCAGAGACCCACAGCCAGACATTACATAGAGAGAGTCTAAATGGGAAGTCTCCATCAAATCCCTCTCTTTAGAGCTCAGGGATTCCCAAGAGGAGATGGAAAGATTGTAAGAGCCAGAGGGGATGTAGGATACCAGGAGAACAAAGACTCTCTGAATCAATAAAGCAAGGTGAAGATGAGCTCACAGAGATAGAAGTAGCAAGCACAGGGTCTACAAGGGTCTGCACCAAGTCCTCTGTTTATATATTGTAGCTGTTAGCTTAGTATTTTTATGGGACTCCTGAATGTGAGAACAAGTGGGTCTCTGATTCTTGTGCCTGCTCTTGGGGCTCTTTTCCTCCTGATGGGCTGCAGTGTCCACTTTCGATATGTTAGTTTTTGCTTCATCTTATGTTATATTTTGTCATGTTTGGTTCTTATCTCTTGGAAGTCTATTCTTTTCTAATGAGAGACAGAAAGGGAGCAGACCTGGAGGGGAGGGGAGGTGGGAAAGAACTGGGAGGAGTGGAGGAAGGGGAAACTATAATCAGGACATATATGAGAAAAGAATCTTCTATTTTCAATAAAAGGAAAAAAAGATGTCTAACTTGTGTATAATCCTGAAGAAACCAGACAGGAGTGTGGTGGTCAGGGTGGAGCCCCCCCTAGAATCCCCCAGTTAGGGGCTGGGGGAATGGTCAGGGTGGAGCTCAATGGTTGAGTGCATGGTTAGTATTCATGAGGCTCAGGTCATGACCTTAGTGTCTCACACACACACACACACACACACACACACACACACACACACACACACACAGAGAGAGAGAGAGAGAGAGAGAGAGAGAGAGAGAGAGAGAGAGAAAGAGAACAAAGAAACAAGGCAAACATAAACCAAAAGATTCTATAAAATGTTCAGTTTGTTGTCCTCACCAGTGGTAAGGTCATGAATGTAAGAGAATCCAGAGGTCATGACACAGTCCAGTTCTTGGAGGTTAAGACAGTAAGTTCGAGGCTATCATGTGTAACAAGTCTTTCTTTGTCTAGCCATCCAGCTCCCAAATAATGACACGGAGACTTCTTATTAATTATGAAAGCTTGGCCTATAGCTTAGGCTTGTTCCTAGCTAGCTCTTATAACTTAAATTAACCCACATATATTAATTTATGTTCTATCACCTCGAGTTACCTTTCTTCCATCTTGTCCCTCCTGTTTCCTCTCTGTGTCTCCCGAGTAATCCAAGTGCCTAGATTCCTCCTCCTCCTTCTCCTCCTCCTCCTCTTCTTCCTCTCTCTCCCCCAAAATCCTACTTATCCTCTCCTAGCTAACTATTGACCATTCAGCTCTTTATTAAACCAATCAGAAGGCACCTTGGCAAAGACATATCTTAGCATGCACAAATATTCTGCAACAATCATGGGCAAGATCTTGTCTCAAAACAAACCAGCAAAAGACGGAAACTGCCTCGTACTGAGGTGGACTAAAGGAAGATGAAAACTACCTTTAGCCCATGATTATAAATTTAATTAAATTTTAATAAAGGATCTTAATGGTACATTTTGTGAAACTTGAATAGGATATGAAGATTTGCTGGTAATTAAAATTTATTGGTTTTGATGACTACAATGGTTACCTTTGCTTGTAGAAAGTTGTGGTAAAGTATTTCAGTGTGCTGTAAAAACTGGGTCTTTATTCTCCCCCTGAATGTTTATTAATTTTTGAGATGAGTATACACTATGGTACCCAGGTGAGTTTCAAACTTGTAGGCTCAATGATCCTCTTGCCTTGGCCTCCCAAGTAGCTGAGACTTCTGCTATAAATTGTCAGCAGTTCTTTTGTGTTCCTCCCAGGTGTAGCAGACAGGAGTGAGATTACTTCAGATTACTCATTCTTGCTTGCTAGTGTTATTCAATTAAATGTTTATATGCCTCTATGGAAAAACATGTTTTGCCACATGTGACTTGTCCTAGTGATTGTATACAGCTAGAACTCATGAGAACTTTACTCAGGTTACCTCTCTTAACCCTCGTGATAAACTGTCTGATGCTCTGAATAAAGTTGGCTTTGCATGAGACTGTAGCCAGCCTCATTTAGTGGCTCCATTCTCCCAGGTCCCACTGCCTCTGGAGCATCATACATTTACTATTTTTCTGTCCCAGTATGCACACACTTGTGGGAGCATTTGAACTGAAGGGCATTATAGCAATTTCAGGACAGAAACTTCTTAGGTGTCTTTAGAGACTAAAAAGGCAACTAGATTGTCTTGGACACCAGCTTCTGGAGGTGTCCTAGATTGGTGGGCAGACACCTGGGCTGCTCTGCTGGCTCCCAATTGCTGATCTCCATTCTGGGCTTATTCTACTCATCTCTCTTCCTCTTTTTACGTGTGTGTGTGTGTGTGTGTGTGTGTGTGTGTGTGTGTGTGTACATACGTGTTTGCACACGTGCATGTGTGTGGAGGTCAGAGGCTGACATCGGGTGTCTTCTGTCACTTTCTATCATATAAATTGCATGGTGGCACACACCTTTAATCCCAGCACTTGGGAGGCAGGGGCAGATGGATCTCTGTTAGTTCAAGGCCAGCCTGGTCTACATAGTGAGTTCAGGGACAGTCAGGGTACATAGACCCTGTCTCAAAATACAGAACAAAACAACAACAAAAATTGAAGCAGGCATTGAGCATCCAAATCCAGGTCTTCATCGCTGAGTGCCATGCACATTACCCACTGAGCTCATCTCCCCAGCCACGCCCCCAAGATGTTATTTATTTTTATTTAATATATATCAGTGTTTTGCCTGAATTATGTGTCCCATGTGCATGCAGTGTCTGCGGAGGCCAGAAGAGAGCATCTGGTCTCTTGAAATTGAAATAATAGACAGTAATGAGGTGCCATGTAGACTCTGAAAACTGAACCTGGATCCCCTGCACGAGTCTCAAGTGCTCTTAACTGTTATGATATTTCTCCAGCTCCTCCCTATTTCTTAATATTATTTTTATTGATTTTTTTCTTTTACCATAGCAATATATTCCTATTTTATTTGTGTGACATCTTTTAATTAAAAATTTGACATTCTAAGTTTTACCTTATTGAGTGTGGCATAGTTATGTGTTTTGAGCATTCCTGAGCTTTTAAAAATAAAATGAAGTTACTTATAAACAATTTGATCTTTTCTAGGCCTACTTTGAGCTTTCTTAACTGAAACAAGAAAGGCTCTGAGGCCCAATTTGTCTCACTATTGAGGTAAAGCCCTTTCCAGATATTGTGTAAAATTATGAAGGTTTCATTGTTTTATAGGAATAGGTATTATTCCTCACCCCTGCACCCCTTCTAACATTTTCCGGTGTTTTTCTCCTGGACAGTGCGACTTTGTGTCACGTGCTGTCTGTGTGTAGTGGATGCAGTCGGAAGAGGAGCCTCTGCCCATCTCGGGCTCTCCGTTTCTTCGTACTGTTGTTTCAACTCACACTGCTTTGGTTCCCCCAGGATTCTGGCTTCATCTCAAATTGCTCTCCAGGCCCTGCTTTCTCTGTTCTCCAACCAGGAAATATTCTCCACCAGGGAAGTTCACTGCACACTTCCCTTATTATCACAGTGCCGACTTTCCTTCATTGTTCCATGTGCGACGCTTTCACATCTATTGTTGAACACATTTTGTCTTTTTAAAGTTGATTTATGTGGAAGACTGAATCTGGTCCCTATTACTTCAGCTACGTGTTACTTCACTTTAAGAAGCAAAGAGGAAATAATTTGTATTTCATATCAAATTCCTAGAAATACAATTCAAAATTCAAGTTCAAATTAAATTCAGTTCAACTCAGATTCCTAGTCTTTTTGCAAAGACTTTATTGATTTCTGTTACAACCAATAAGTGGCTTTTGTATTAGTAAAATAATTTAAAACATTACAGCTTTAAATGTTTTCAAACTTAGTTTGTCCTTGTGTTCTTGTAATCATTAAAAAAATTAGAATTATTTTCAAGAAACAACCTCCTCAGCATTTTTGGCATTTGAAAAAGTAAATCCATACACCCTGCAGTTTAAAACACAAGATGTCATTTAAAACGGACGTGTAAAAAAAATGGTGAGTCGGCAGGATGAAGGCATCTAGATAACACATCTTTTTAAAAATTGATTAATGGGTCTCCTTAAGTACCTGAAGGTTACTTCAGTTTGGCTTTTCTGATTTTTCAGTTTCTCCAAGATCCTACCGGGTCGTCCTGCAGCCAGGGAAAGAGTCCTGCTGGTGGTAGCGAGCCCCTCCAGTAGTGTGACTCCAGGTGCAGCCTCGGAGCCAGCTTGAAGAGTCCTGCTGCACGTAGCATTCTGGGTATTGTAGTTTCCCCATCTCTAGAGCTGCGTGGGTCGTGTAGTGCGCGCGCGCGCGCGTCATCCCGGCCGGTGTACTTCCGCATCCTGCAGTCGTCACCTGTGCCTGTGGACTGTCCTCCAGCGGTTGTGGCCAGCGAGCAGGACGACCCCGGCTCCTGCGGATCCTTCCAGAAGAGTCCGGATTGCAGGCGTGGGCCACCCACAAGGTTCAGGCTTCAGCGGCTGCTCGGTCCTGGATGCGTGGAGTCTTCCGGAGTGGAATCAGCTGCACTGCCCATCTCAGAGGAGGGTCTCGGTGAAGACCCTCGGGTGGGGAGGGGGCCATGTGGGGCTGGGATTTGGGGTCCAGTACCTTGTTCTAGACAAGCTGCAGGTTAGCCTGGCCCAAGATCTGCTTCCCAGGCTAGGCTGTAGGTGTGTCCCCTGCGTTTGGGCGCTGTCTGGGAGACTGGATCTGGGACATCCAGATGTCTCTACTCTACTCCCACTCGCCACTGAGATTGAGAGGTGAGGGACAATAGCCATCCTCTGTAGACATCTGAACTGGTGAGGACGAGAGTCTTGGGTATTAGTCCTGAGGAGCTAAATTTAGAAATACAACTTGCTCACTAGGACCCAGGTTCATGCCTGAGAATTGCCTTTGGGAAAAACATACAAAATTGCCTGATTGAAGGGAACGACAAAGACCAGGAGCCTGGGGCCAGTGTTGAATCCTGGAGCCCTGGTGTGTGGCAAGGCTTTGTGTGTGTGTGTGTGTGTGTGTGTGTGTGTGTGTGTGTGTGTCTGTCTGTCTGTCTTGGGGAGTTGGTCCTTGTACATGTTGTGGGCTTCTGACTTTGTGTGGCTCTCTTGAGTTTGGGACCTTCCAAGAGCCTGGAGTGCAGCCAGGGGAGGACTTTCCCCCATGGCCCAGGACTTGTTGGCCGACTCCTTGGTCCTGGAGATGTGGCCAGGTCTTTGCTTTTTCTTTAGCTCTTTGAGTGATCCGTATAACTCATTTTGATCATGTTCACCACCCCAAATTCTTCCCAGATCCATTTGCTTTCTCTACCCACCCATCCTTGCAGACTTTTTTCTTTCTTGTTTTAAAATCCATCAAGACTGATTTGTGTTGCCCAAATAGTCTTGTATATTTCACTGAAATGTGATTGGCTTACCAGGAGCTGTAGATACTCATAGAGGAAACTGTCTCTTCCTCTTCCAGCAGCTAATAATTGCCAGTAGCTCCATACTAGGGGTGGGATTTGGTGCTGAACTCCCGTCTCCATGCTGTGATTTGCTCTGGCTTGGGCTTGCACAGGTGCTGTGCATGACATTGTAACTGCAGTGAGTTCATATGCACAGCCGCCCTGTTGTGGGCAGAAGACATTGTTTCCTTATGGTCCCCCACCACCTCTGGCTCTCAAGCTTTCCGCTCCCTCTTCCTCAAGGATTCCTGAACCTGGGCTGCAGGGTTTGTGGTTCCCGTTAGGGCTGAACAGTCCGCAGTTTCTTATTCTCTTCACCTTGGCCAGTTGTGGGTCTCTGTGTTAGTCATTATCTATCGCAAATAGAAGTGTCTCAAATGAGGGTGGAGAGAGATGCATTAATCTATGGGTAAGTCATCAGGAGTTGGCTTAATACTATGTCCATTTAGCAAAATAATAGCAGTAGGGAATCCTCTAGGAACTATTGCATGTCTAGATAGGTTCTTGTCCTGGTAACCGGTATAGGTTTCATCTTGTGGAGTGACACTTAAATCCAAGCAGAATGTGGTTGGTTACTCCCACGATGGCTTTGCCACTATCGCACCAGTGGACGTATCTGCCTATCTCGCCAGAACAGTCATTATTGTAGTTTGCAGGGCTCATAGTTAGGTCCGACTGAGGATTACTTTTTCACTCTGGTAGCATGCATAGCATCTTTTGGCAGCTGAAAACTAGAAGAGAGGTGAAGCTTCCAGGTCAGTACCAGCTTGATTTCTTCATGTTCTATGACTCAAATATGTGGTGTCTTCAGTAGTAGGGTCTTCTCATCAAGGTTTGGAGGGTCACCAAGAGCAGTGACAATACCTGTAATGTTTGGGGGGTGTCTTTGGGGCTAACAACTCCAAAAGAGGTAACCTGTTCCTAGCCATGGACTTTTAATTTATTCATCTGTGGTATCTAGTGATATTGTTATAGGAAACTCCATTTTTTTTGACACACACTATATATTTCTATTTATCATCTATCTGTCTGTCTGTCTATCTACCTATGTATCTATAGAGATACTAAGGCATCTATGGTAGTAGGTTTTCCACATGCTTTTTTCAAAAGGCCTTTAGTGTTGTTTATCCTTCTCTTCCAGGATTTATTTATTTATTTTTGGTTTTTACGAGACAGGGTTTCTCTGTGTAGCTTTGCGCCTTTCCTGGATCTTGCTCAGTAGACCAGGCTGGCCTCGAACTCCCAGAGATCCTCCTGGCTCTGCCTCCCGAGTGCTGGGATTAAAAGCGTGCGCCACCACCGCCCGGCAGATTTATTATTTTTAACTTTACAATATGAAGACATTGCAATCATTCCCAGAAGTATAACAGCTCTAAAGTTCCGTGGATTCATAACCTAGATTTATCACTTGTAAATGAACTGTCCTGCTCCCAGTCCTCACCTCAAAGTATGGATTTCTTTGGAATTGGCTCTTTTCTGGAGCCCTGTGCCACAGCCTGTCTGTGAGTCCAGCTACTACCACACTCCCCATTCAAGTCTGGGTTCTGGTTTGTCTCTTCAGAGTCACTTTGAACAAGGATGTTGTAGAACGCTCTCCCCTGAGCACAACACTCACCATCTTCGTCAGAACAGTTCAGACTGCTTGTAACAGAGCTCGTTTGACTCAGTTTATGGGGCTATGTCTCTAAGTTTCCTTCCCCCACCCCCAAACACTACGTTGTCCTGGTTACTGCTTTGTGTGTTGTGACCTCTGGCAGGGTTTGGTGTGTTCCTCAGTGTCATATTAACTCTCCTGTCTTTTCGTATGAATTTTAGACTTTTTAGAATTTTGATGGAGATGTCTTTGTATCTATAGCCAAGGTTGGGGAGAGCTGACACCTTAAACATGTTGACTTTTCCTGCTTATTATATGGAATATGTCTTCATTCACTTTGGTCTTTCATTTCTTTCCACAAAGTCTTGTAGTTTTCCTCATAGCCATCATAATTAAAAAATTATATTAGTATTACTTTGTTTGGATGTTGTTCTAAACGTTGTGCTGTTTTCATAGCAAATTCCAGTGGTTCGGTGCTAGTGTATAGGGAAGTAATATTTTATTATGAACTTTGTGTCTACTGGTTAAAATAACTTGCTTTAGGAGTTTGTTGTTGATTTTGTAGGATTTTTCTCCACAAACAATCATGCCATCTATAGAATAAGTCAGAGTTCTTTTTTCACTGACTACTTAGAATAATTCTTTGTAAGGTTCACATGTTACATTTGATTGACACGTCTTTTAAGTACTTTTTTTTAATTCCACAAGAGCTTCCCCACCCAATATTTTAATACTTTTATTTGTCGAGGGCATCTTATTTAACAATAACTATAAATATCAATTCATCATTCAGAGCTTCTGGTTCTATCATTTTCGTCTATATCCCCAAATGTCATGATCACACATAAATGATATTTACAGTTTTCTAACATTATCTCATGCCCTGTTTATATTTAACTCTCCCTTGTTGTCTCCTTTCTTACTCAAGTGTGGAGGCCAGGACCCAATCCAGGTCACGTACCTCATGCAAGGAGTGATTTTCCCCTATCTTTAACTGGGAGAAGATTGCCCTCTACTTCTTTCATTACTCAGCCAGTATAAGCCAGGATTCAGTCCAGGTCACATACCTCATGCAAAGAATGATTTTTTTCTGTCTGTAATTGGAGGAAGATTGCCCTCTACTTCTTCCATTACTCAGTCAGAGATGGGGTTTGACCTCGTGACTGGCTCAGATCTGTGGGCTTAGATGAGTTAAGAATGGGCTGCAGAGATGCTCTCTGTCAGCCTGCCCACCTCACCTCTACCCTGTCTCCACCTCCTACTGAGTCGGGAGACTGGGATATGAAGGGCCTTCTTCCTAAGCACCTTACACCTTTTTTCTTGTTCCTCAGATTGGACTCTGCAAGTAGACCCCTCTCTAGGGAGAGAGTTCTGGAGAGTGGGAGATGGCCCCAGGGCTTCTGACAACCAGAGACAAGGTAAGCCCTGCCATTTCTCATGGCCCTTTCCTGTCTGCAGTCTTCCTGTGGGTGTTAGGCAGTGCCTACCCACATCTGGGAGGTCTAACCTATCCTTCCTGGAGCTTTCTATAAAATTCCTTTGCTTCATTCATGTCAAAAGCATTCACCAAGTAGTTAACTGTGATCATCACATGGCTAACATAACAACAGAGGTTGTCTAGGCTTAGGAACCCAATGATTCCCAAGGCCTAAAGGGTATATATGAAGGTTGTGTATGTGTGTGTGTAAGACATGGAAGCCAGAAAGAAGTCAACCTTGGGTGTTATTCTTCAGGAGTCATCCATTTTGTTCTTTTGGGATGGTGACTCACACTGGAACCTGGGCTTACTGATTAGACGAGGCTAGCTGGCTAGTGAACTCCAGGGATCGCATCTCCACTCCCCAGCACTGGGATTTCAGTACCTGGCGTTTGGCTGGGTGCTGGGGATCAGGCTCAGGAGCATATGGTTTCCAGGCAAGCCCTTTATCAACAGCTGCCTTCCCAGCCTTCAGGACGGCTTTTGAAGGATTTTGCAAACTGGAGAGTTGGGAGAAGACATTCGTATAGGAATGTCTCAGAGAGTCTAGCCCTTCTCCGACCTAGTGACTACAGGCCATCCTTTACTGTGTTGGAAGTTTACACTAGCCAGTAGCCTTTGAGTACATTGGTTTCTCTGTGTAGAGGTAAAGATTCTATACCTGCTGTCTATGTGTGGCACATGGGTAACTTTGCTTGTGTGGCCACCATGCTTTGTGTTTGAGCTTTTTTTATATACACGCTCCTTGATTTATGGTGGGATGATGTCTTGAAAAGCCCATTGTAACTTGACTATACTGTAAGTAGAAAGTGGATTTAATTCACTTGATCTACCAGGCATAAGAGCTTAGCCTCACAGGGTACCATAGAGTACCAGTTACTTACCCTTGTGATCACGTGGCTCACTAGGAGCTGCACTTTATTACTACTGACTAGCACTGTACAAATGTAATGCCATATATTGTGTGCTCAGGAAGAAATCAAAATTCAGAGAATAGTTTCTGCTGAATGAATGTATGTAACTTTTATACTACTGTAAAATTAAGAGTATAGGTTGGACCATTTTAAGTAGAGGAAACATCCATACTTAAAAAATTGGAAGATGATGCTTAAAAGCCTGGATTAGGCTGGGGTCATGAGTCAGCTGATGAAATTCTTGTCTTATAAGTGTGAGGACCTGAGTTTGATTCCTCAGAACTCATATTAAAAAAAAAAATAAGAGTTAGGGAATGCTGGAGAGATGGCCCAGAAGTTGAGAGCCTTAGCTGCAACTAGGTATGGTGGTGTTCGCCTTTAATCCCAGTACTCAGGAGGCAGAGGCCAGTGAGTCTCTGAGTTCCAGGCTAGTCTGGTCTAGAGACTGAGGGCCAGGGCAGCTGTAACTCCAGCCCTCGGGAGTCCGACACACTCTCCTGGTCTCCCTGGGGCAGCTGCATCCATGCTCACATACATACATAGTAGACAGACATGCGTACAAAAGGTTAGGGGATGGCAAGATGGCTGCTCAGTGGGTAAAGATACCTGCTGCCAATGACCTGAGTTTGAGCCCTGTGATTCACATGGTAGAAGGAGAGAACCAAGTCCTGAAAGTTGCCCTCTGACCTCTCCACATGTGCTGTGGTATGCATGTACACACACACACACACACACACACAAATAAATGTTAAAAAAAATCAAGTGTGGTGGTGCATGCTTGTCATCCCAGTGCCGAGGAGGCAGAGATGGGCGGATCTCTGGGGCTCACGGCCCAGGCCACCTAGCTTATTTAATGAGTCTTGGGCCAATGACAGACCTTGTCTCAAGAAACAAGGTGGACAGGCCTTGAGAAATGACAGCTGAGGATTTTCTCTGATGCCATATGCATGCACATGCACCCCCATACATAGGAAGTACGTGAACACACACACACACACACACACACACACACACACACACACACACACACGGTCTGAATCACCTGCTTCTTTAACAACAAATCATTCTGTACTGATTAGACAACTTAACAGCTTGATGTAACTCAGGATAGTTAATATATATCAACCAGCTGAACAAACAGCTGCTAAGGAGCACTTTTATGTTTAATATATTAGCTACACAAATATTTATTGCCATTTTTGCTAATTGAGTTTTGCTTTGTGCTCTAAATATATCAAGCATTAAATGTTTTTGAGAGATCTGGATATTATCATTTTTTGAAGTGTTTTTTTTTTTTTTTTTTTTTTTTTTTTGAGACAGGGTTTCTCTGTGCAGTTTTGATGCCTGTCCTGGATCTTGCTCTGTAGACCAGGCTGGCCTCGAACTCACAGAGATCCACCTGCCTTTGCCTCCCGAGAGCTGGGATCAAAGGTGTGCGCCACCACTGCCTGGCGATCTTATCATTTTTCTGGGGTCAGATGGCAAATATTTGATTTGCATATTCCTAGATAAGTTGAAAATTATTGGTTTTGATATTATTAGAAAGAAACCAAGAGCTATGTGCCCCCCTCATTTGTCAAATCTTCTTTTCGACAGGCTCTCACTATGCAACCCTGCTGGCCTGGAACTCACTTGTAGACCAGACTATTTTTAAATTCACAGAGATGTACCTGCCTCCCAAGCCTCCTAAGTGCTGGGACCAAAGTGTATGCAACCACACATGGCCCCTAGAGACGTGTTCTTGATCAACAGTGGTTTTTGAAACCACAATTGTATTTTCAGTTACTCTATTGTGTATCAGATCTGAATTGCATAGGAAAATCTGACCTGTATATACATGACATGATACTTGAAGGATTTTGCTTGAAAGTTGAATTATAACATTAAAGGGCTGGTAGGTATAGGATACTAGTTAATTAGAAATCAATTAATAGCCTTTCATTGAATCTTAAGGTTTTTTTTTTTTAAGTCTGCTGCAAATTATATGTTTTACAAACAACAATAACCATAGTTCAGGTTCCATTACTACAAAGTTCCCCATTTGATTAGAATACTCATCGTTAGAATTTTAAATTTAAAAAATGAGGGCTAGAGAGATGGCTCTGTGGTTGAGAGATGTGCTGGTCTTGCAGAAGACCTGGCATGATGATTTGCAGCCATCAGTAACTTCCTCTTCTGAATTTGCACCAGGCATGTACGTGGTGCACAGATATACACATATGCAAGACACTCATACACATGAAAGTAAAATAAGTATATCTTTAAAAATGTATTTGGATATGATTTTTATACTGTGAAGATCACCCATAAGAAATATGCAATTCAGTGGATTTTAGTATATTTTCAACTAATGTGTATCAGATTGTACAGCCTTCACTGCCAAAATGTTTTCATTACTTCCAAAAGAAATCCTTTATGCTCAGGAGTTATTCTATGCTATAATCTCTTCTCCCAGCTCCTGTTAACTACTATCATGGTTTGAATAGGAGTGGCCCCCATAGGCTCATAGATTTGAATGTTTCATTATTAGGGAGTACTACTTGATAGGCATTAGGATATGTGGCATTTTTTTGAAGTAGGTGTGGCTTGTTGGAGGAATTGTGTCGCTGGGGGTGGGCTTTGAGGTTTCAAGTGCTCAAGCCAGGCCTAGTGTCTCTCTCTTCCTGATGCCTGCTGATCCAGATATTTAACTCTCAGCTACCTCTCCAGCACCATGTCTGCCTGCATGCCACTATGTTTCCCTTCATGATGATAATGGACTAACCTCTGACACTGTAAGCCAGCCCCAATTAAATGTTTTCCTTTATAAGAGTTGCCATGGTCATGAGGTCTCTTCACAGCAATAGAACACTGACTAAGACAACTACTAATGTGCTTTGTGTTATATGGATTTACTTGTGGATATTTCATATACATAAAATAATCCAGTTAAAAAGAATGTGTAATAAAAGTGTCATAGGAGGGAAATCAGGTTTCTGGTCTTCCCACCAAGCAACCAATGAGCTGACAGACTATGAGCAGTCAAAACCAACTTTTGTAGAATGATAGTCTAGTCAAAACTGGAAGACACTGTTGAAGGAAAAAGTTGATGCTTAGTGGCAAGAGAGTGCTGTGATATTTTCAGCTGCCTACTATTGGCAGAGTTTCTCTGTGCCACCAGCCGCTCTCTAAATAATCACACAGAGATGTCTTATTAATTATAAATGCTTGGCTGATAGCTTAGGCTCATTTTTAGCTAGCTCTTATAACTTAAATTAACCCATTTTTTATTAATTTATGTGCTGCCCCAAGTCTCATTTACCTCATGTGGTACTTCCCATCCTGTTTGTTCTGAGTCTCATGGCATCTCCTCCGACTCCACCCTTCTTCCCAGCATTCTCTCTGCCCCGAAAATCCTGCCTGGCCATTGGCCAGTCAGCTCTTTATTAACCAATGAGAGTAATACATATTTAAAGTGAACAAGAGGATTATTCCACAGAAGCCTACCTACCCTTAAGTTGTCTGCTTGCTAAGTGACCATGAGAAAACTCAGCACACAGAGCTAAGGGAACCACAGACACAGAGCCAAAAGAATTGAAGTCAACAGTGTTTTCGCAAATATTGGATTCAGTAAAGAAAAATTGTAAAAGGAAAGAACACAGAAATTCTAGAGCAGTAAAATATAATAACTCATGTGAAAATTACATCAGAGTTCAGCAGCCTATTAGGTAGATGTACAAAAGACTCTGGAGACAGTTCAGCTGAATATCCATTCTAAAGAGCAAAGAAAGCAAGACAAGATAAATAAATAAAAAACCAGAGCCATGGGCACCACTGGGTATACTGATGCACACAGTGGAAACTGAAGAAAAGATACATGGAAGAGGCAAAGAAACGATTTCTAGAAAGTCTGTGAAAGAAGATCTGTACATCTAAGAAGCCCAACAAACCCCAAACAAGATAAACATTAAAAAGAAAATCCACACCATGATTTTAATATTCAGACTGTTACAACCCAAAGACAGAACTGTGGAAGCAGTTAAGTGAGAAGTCCTTCATTTCCCACAAGAGATCAGTGTGACTAAACTGATTTCTTATGTGAAGCCATCACTACTCTGTGAGTCTACCAAGTTGGTAAGGAAGGAGTAAAATTATCTCTTCTCTTGACACCTGATCCAATACCTTAAAAAAGTGGAATACTTCAGTAATCTAAATATTTGCCTCAAGATCCACATATTGAAACAAGATGGGGTCTTTGGGAGGCAATTAAGCCGTGGACAGAACATGTGTAAAGGAGTAAGATTGTAATGGGCCTAAAGGGAACGAATTTGGGCCTTTGTTGCTTGTTTGTCTTGTCTTCCTCTGAGGACAGTGTTTGTCCCCTGTGGAGGATAGAAAACACCATCTTAGAAACAGACCAGGCCCTCCACAGCACTCCAGTTGCTTTCTAGCACCACGAGAAAGAAAATTTTCATGCATTTCGTTAGAGTCTCATGAGTTGAATAGCATTCCCACAGAAAGAAGATGGTTAGAATTAGTGTAAGTGTTACAGCTCTGAAGGGAAAGGTGTCCTGGCAGTCGGAAACCAAGGAATACCCACAGCTCTGAAGGGAAAGGTGTCCTGGCAATTGAAAGCCAAGGAATACCCACAGCCCTGAAGGGAAAGGTGTCCTGGCAATTGAAAGCCAAGGAATACCTACAGCTCTGAAGGGAAAGGTGTCCTGGCAGTCGGAAACCAAGGATCACCTACAGCTCTGAATACTTTCCCCAGCAAAGTATTACAGTCCTTGCTCCAGGAAATGTTTCTCTGATACAAGTATAATAATAACTCTGCTCCAACAGGGGAGGGTTTCCTCAGTGAGGTTGTTACAGTTCTGCTCCACTGTGCTCTGGAGAAATGTTACAGCTCTGCTCAGCTTCTCCGGAGTGTAACAATTCTGCTCCAGCAAGGGAAAGTTTCCGTAGCCAAAGTGTTACACTTACTCTCCTCCACTCCAGTGAGAGCTCTGCTCTGCTCTGGTAAAAGTTGTTACAGTTCTGCTCTGCTAAGGGAGTTTTCCTGTAGAAATGTAGCAATTCTGCTCTACTCTGGCAAAAGTTGTTAATCTCTGCTTTGCTCTGCTCAGCTCCGGGGAAATCAAGAGATTTATTGGCTCTCGACGCAAACCGATGGGCGAACTGCGCTATAAAAGTTGCCTTAAATATAAGGCGAGCGCTTTGATGGGGCTGGAGAGATGGCTCAGCGGCTAAGAGCATCGACTGTTCTTCCAGACGACCTGGGTTCAATTCCCAGCACCCACATGGCAGCTCACAACTGTCAATAACTCCAAGATCTGACACCCTCACACAGACATACATGCAGGCGAAAACACCAGTGCACATAAGATGAAAATAAATAAATTAAAAAAAAAAGAGAGATTTATTGGGGGCCAGGCAGCGTGACACACGCCTTTAATCCCAGCACTCAGGAGGCCGAGGCAGGCCAATCTCTGTGAGTTCGAGGCATATTTCACATGGCATAATATTTTCAAGGCTCATTCTAGAAAACATACATCAGAATTTCCTTTTTAATGTCTGTATGTACCACACTTCACGTCTCCATTCATCATCAGTTGATAGACAGCTGGGATTTTCTACCTTTCAGCTTCTGTGAACAATGCTCTTAGGAACATTGTTCTGCAGTGTTCTCAGTTTGTGCTTTTGATTTTTGGGGGCCTGTAGACACACAGATGGAATTGCTGGACAGTGTGGTAATTGTACTATCAAACCGTTTTCTATAGAAATGCCATCATTTTATGTCCTCGGCAGCAGTGTGCAAGGTTTCAGTTCCTCCATACACTTTCATGACTGTTTCCTTGATTTTTGATAATAGCTATCCTAATGTTTGCATGTTAATGCTGAAAAACTGAATTCATTCTTTCTTAAGACTGAGGACAAGTATAGAATGTTTATTTTCTCCACTCATTCAATTTAATACTAAAAGTTCTAGATAGAGAAAAAAAAAAGGAAGGAAAAAGAGGTGAAAACATGCAGATCATTAACTAAGAACTAAAACTGTTCATACTCTCTTGGGACATGATGGTCCCTATAGAAAATCTCCGGGAACTTAGCAGAACAACTCCGTAGGGCTAGTGAGTTAGGTCAGGTTGCGCACAAACAGCTGTATCATATACCATGTGTCTCACAGCAGTGACTATCCCTTCAAACTTCAGTGTCGTCAAGATCACACACACAACACATACTGAAATTCTGAAGTGTAATTAAAAACTTTTTAGCATCTTCTTTTGCTTGTTTTGTTTCTTGAGACAGAGTTTCTCTGTGTAACAGCCCTAGCTGTCCTGGAACTTTTTTTGTAGACCAGGTTGGCCTTGAACTAACAGAGATCTGCCTGCCTCTGCCTCCTGAGTGCTGAGATTAGAGGTGTGGACCACTGCAACTGGCTACCTTGTAGGATTATAATGCTGGAAATTACGTTTTGTGAAAGAAATCATAACACACACGCACACACATACACACAGAGCCGGGGGGCGGGGGTCTGGAAGACTTGACATAGTAAAGAGGTCAGTTCTCACCGTGTGGATGCACATGGTGTGCTGGCTAGGTTTGTGTCAACTTGACGCAAGCCCTAGTTGTCTGGGAGGAGGAACCCTAGATTGAGAAAGTTTCTCCATTGGAGGACTGTGGGCGAGCCAGTGGAGCGTTTTCTTGATTGGTGATTGATGGCAAGGGCCTAGCCTATTGTGAGTGGGCTGCCCCTGAGCTGTTGGGCCTGGGTTCTATAGTCTGGGTAGGCAATGTGGAGCAAGCCGGCAAGCAGCACCCTTCCACAGCCTCTGCATCCATCCAGGTTCCTACCCTGTTTGAGTTCCTGTCCCGGCTTCCTTCAGTGATGGACTACAACAGGGAAGTGTGAGCCCAATAAACGCTTTCCTACATACACATCTTGATTTTAAGGCATGGTGTTTCATTGTAGCAATAGAAGCCCTAACTAAGATATATGGTAAACAAATTCTGGTAAAGTTACAACAGTTTTTGTTGTTGTTTGTAGGTATTTACAAGATTCCTCTAAAACTTGTGTAGGAAGGCACAGGGTGTTAAAAATAGCTAAAGTAACTTTTTAAGTGAAATTTATTAACTGTATGTACATGTCTAATCCTAGTACTAGGGAAGCTGAGGTGGGAGAGTTGGAAGTTGAGCTAGTGTGGACAGCATAGCAAGAACCCCTTCAAATACAGTAAGATAAAATAAAGTGGAAGGATTCGGTCTTCTTGATTTCATGCCCTGCTATACAGCTGCAATAATTAAAACTGTGGTGTTTTGAAGGTCTTGTATATGCCTAGATCAATAGGGCAGAATAGGAAACCCTGTACAGGCCTGGCACCCACATGGAGGGAGTTTTCTCCAACATACAAAAGCAAGGTTCAGGGTAAAAGGGCTTGTAAACTTCATGTGGTTGCACCAGGTCACCGCATTGTTACCGTCTTGGACCCGGATAGTGACTTAAACTGGTTTTAACTAGGCTGGTTCTTTCATGAGCAGGAATATGTTTTTGTTATAGGCATTAATGGCTTTCCATGACGTGGCTGTGGCCTTCAACCAGGTGGAATGGGAACTGTTGAGTCCTGCTCAGAGGATCCTGTACAGGGAAGTGATGCTGGAGAACTACAGCCACCTGGTCTCTCTGGGTAAGGCCATCCCATGTTAGGTCTCAGAGTTTACCTGTGGGCATCCTAAACATTTGTGTAGCAGCCAAGGTGTTCTGTTCTTTTGAATGTCCATATTTTGTAGTGAAGTTTTCTGTGTGTGTGTGTGTGTGTGTGTGTGTGTGTGTGTGTGTGTGTGTGTGTGTTTGCAATGACTGACAATGTATTTCTAGTCCTCTTTCTAGGCTACACCCTTCAAATGTGGGAGGAACGTTATTTATCCAAGCACAGGGCATGATCACCCTGCTTTTGACCCAGAATCCCCTGCCCTCGTTCATTCCTTCTTAGCATTCTGATATTCTTTCCCATCTCTGAACTTCCCTTCTGGGTGTGTGACATTTCTTACACTGCCCTGGAGTTAAGCCACTAACCTAAGGTCTTTTTGGTTTTGTTTCTTGCGACTAGGAATTGCATTTTCCAAACCCAAACTCATCACACAGCTGGAACAAGGGGCAGAGCCCTGGAGAGATGGCAGTGAATGCCTTCTGGACCTTTGTCTAGGTAAGTGGAAGACTGGGCAGGTGATGATGATGCTGGGCACTGAGGAGCTCAGCAGGCCGGGAAGGCTACTCTGGCATGCTAGGGAGAGCTCTCCTCCCAGGGCTCCAGGGAAGGCTGTGTAGCATCCCCTCCCTCCCTTCCTCCCTCTTTTCCTCCCTCTCTCCCTACCTCCCTCCTTCCCATGCTTACCAGGAGAGGGCTCCTCTGGAGCTCTACCTCATCAGGGCACCTGATTTCTCTGCTTGGTGCCAGCAGTACCTTTAGGTTTCTTCTTGTCCTCTTCCCAGACTCACTTTAGATCTTCCGAACAGTACCCCCTCTTCCAGACTAACTAGGCTCTTTAGTTTCTGTTCTTGACTTGGCAACTGCTGTACACCACACTCACCCTGTAGATTCTCATAACTTTGTTTTCTTTTGATGGCTTAATCAAGATCACAACAAAATGTGAAGAACTGTAGCAATCTGTCAGCCCTGTGGGCTAGGAGCCCACTGTCCACCAGGGGGCAGGCTTGTTCCTTCTGAGACTGGCCTGCTTCTCCACCTCCTCCGTTCACATTCACATTCGGTGGCTGGCTGCCTTTGCCTTTTGATCTGACAGTGGTTCCTTCAGATACCACGTGGTTTGCATGTTTGTAAATTTCTTCACTCATTGTGTGCACCCCCCAGTTCCTGGCAATTAAATGTCACTCTGTACTCTTTTATGACACTGTGGAAGTATGCAGGAATCATAACCAGACTGAAGTAGCTGGTTCATACACATTTGTAGCCTTGGATGGATTAGATATGCCAAACTGTGTCGAAGCAGGTAAGAGAATGCACTCCAGTGGCAGTGTGAGAATTCTTTGGACACATCCTTACCAACTTTTGGTATTGTCTGACCTCATTCCCCCATCTTTTTGGACGCCCATGGGGTAGGTAGCTAATATGAGCATCTTCTCATGTGATCTGTGCCCCCTTTTGAGAGAGAGTTGACTGCTTTAGACATTTGCCCACTTTTCAGTTAAGTTGTTTTTTTTCTCTTTTGTTATTGATTACAATTGTAGAATTTCCCTAAAACATTTAGGCCTATATGAATAAATATATAATTATTCATATAATTTTATATGAATATTAGAATGTATAGGTAAATTTCCATCTGGCTTATCCTTTTTCATTCATTTATTTTTACTTTACTGACATTTAAAAAATTTTTTTGAGACAGGCTCTCACTGTGTAGCCCTAGCTGGCCTAGAACTCCCTATGTACACCAGGCTAACTTTACACTCACAGAGCTCTGTCTGCCTCTGTCTCCTGAGTTCTGAGATTAAAGGTGTACACCACCATGCTCTCATTTTTATATTTTCCTTCTAAATAAACCATATGGATGTTATGTTTTATATCAAATTTTGACTTTGTAAAAGAATTTTATCATCTGAGGCATATTAACATATAATAAAATGTTATTAAGATATGAGTATTAAGAAATAAGACATGTTTTAAAGGTATAATAAACTGTATTGAAAGTGAAAATCAATACGTTTTGTTACAACTGACACATTCCCAAACTTTCCATGTGCCTTACCACAACTTCTGCTTTCCCACCCTCTTTGTCCTCCTGTTTCTTTCTTTTAAAAAAGCAGTATTTTTGATTAATTCTTGGAGAATTTCATGCACACAGACAATGTATTTTGATTATATTCGCCCCCATTTCTCTCTTCTCACTCCTTCCAGATCTTCCCAGCACTTCCCAACTTCCTGTCCTCCTTTCCTTCCCTTTTAAATATAACCCAACAAGTCCTGTTTGCGTTGCCCATCTAGTCATGGGTATGAGGCCATCCATAGAGTGTGGCAGACCTACCAGGCCTGCTCCTTAAAGGAGACTGACTCTCCCTCCCTCAGAAGCCATCAGCTGCCAATAATGTCTCCTCCTTTCTAATCTGTTTTCCCTGATTATAGATTTGTTTGAATCTTCCAGAATTTATGTTCATTGATTCATACAGGATATAACTGTTTTCTACACTTAGCATTATTACTTGCAAATTTATCTATGCGGTGCACATCAATAATTCATTTTTATTAGTGAGTAGAGTTACTTTATATTGATCATAACTTACTTAACTACTGACTTGTATCTTAGTGTTGAGCGTAAATAGGGTGTGTACTTCTTAAAATGACATCTAAATAGGGCCCAGAATCTAAGCCAATTCAAGATAGAATAAAAAATATCACTCATCATACCAAGAGCCCCGGAACTTGAAGATGACAGTGACATTCAGCTGACGGAGGGGGGATCAGAGGTTAGACTTCAGGGCTTGGTGGATGCAGGACTGTGAACTTAGCACTTAGCTGAGGTAGGAGAATGGCAAGTTCAAGGGAAGCCTGGGTTATAGAGTGAGTCCAAGGCCAACCTGAACAACTGTGAGACCTTCAAAATAAGATATAAAAAGAGGGCTGGGGGCATAGTTCATGAATAGAGCACTTGCCTAGCATGTACAAGGTCTTAGGTTCAATCCCTAGTACTGAATAAAAAAGCATCCCAAGGATTTTCAACCTATTACAGTGCACTTGAAACAAAAGTATAAAAATACCAGCAAAGAAGTAGTTTATGTAAAAAATAAATTTGCAGTTGTGTTACTGAAACATACATCGGAAAATATGAACTCACTGGATGGGCTTAGCTATAGAGTTGGAATGATGAATAGAATCAGTGAACTTGTTTATGTCTTAAGACAGAGTTGTGCCGGGTGGTGGTGGTGCATGCCTTTAATCCCAGCACTTGGGAGGCAGAGGCAGGTGGATCTCTGTGAGTTCGAGGCCAGCCTGGTCTCCAAAGCGAGTTCTAGGGAAGGCACAAAACTACACAGAAAAATCCTGTCTCGAAACCTCCCCCCCCCAAAAAAAAAGACAGAGTCTCACTCTGTAGCCCAGGCTGGCCTTGATCTCATAGGGATCCACTTGCCTCTGCTCCTGAGTGGTGGGGTTAAATATGTGCACCACTATATCCAAGTGGAATTGGTGGACTTGATTCCAGAACAATAAAGTATCATAAATCTGAACAAAGAAAGAAAATAGACTGAAAAAAGAATGATTTCAGTGACTTCTGGGATAAAAACCAAGAAAACAGCACTTACGTCATCAGAATTCAAAAAAGATACTGAAAAATATTTGAGAAAATCATGGTTGAAAACGTATCAAATTTTGCAATAGATATAAACATATAGATACAAGAAGCCATAGAAACATTAAATAAATTTATATGCATAAATACTGAGACATATAATAATTACAGTTCTGGAATCTAAAAACGGAAAAAATCTGGAAGGCAGCCAATGAGAAAAAAATGCCTTCCCGATAGAGGATTTTTCATGTGAACTAATTAGGCCAACAAGGACATGGCAAGAATTTTCTTCAAGTGCTGAAAGGATTGTAAATTCTATACCTAGCAAAACTATCCTTGAGGAATGAAAGGAAAATGATACATTGACATTATAGAAATAAAGAATTTGTGACACATACTATGTTAAACTATAGGTAAGTAAATTCTTCAAAGAGAAAAAAATGTAAAAGAAGTAATCCTGCTCTCATCTACAAGACCAAAAAGCAAACCCCCAAATAACAACAACAAAAAGACCATTAAAAATAAGAGAAGTCCTGGAGCAGGAGCATTGGAAAGGAGAAAAAAAAATAAAGAGAACCAAAATGGCACTACAGTAGAGTGTCATTTACTTCTAAAATTTTTGTGGTCCTATGATTATATCATAAGTTTACCTTTAAAAAATATGATAAGAGTGTGGAAGGTAAAGAGACCTAAGTGAGGGTAACGTTTTTCTGTAGTTCAAGTGGTAAATGTCGACAGGTATACTGTGGTTCTTCCCCTCATGTGGGCTTTTCTTTGTGCCTTGTGTGTTAGGATTAGGCTATTCCTGTTTACTACTAACAGAAGGAAGAGTGGGGTGATAAACACCAAGTAAATTGCAAACTAGGAAGACAAATACCAGTAACGCTCAAGGCTCACAAATAATCCCCTTGGACTTGTTCTGCTCCCAGGCTCACGGGCAATGGCCAAGTCCCCCACCAACTTGAGGCAGGGCTTCCATTCCTAGGATTCTGCCAAGCCGCATCCCATGCCATCAGCCAAGAGCAGACTGCCTTCCCGGAACCACTGTTGTACCCTCTGAAACCAAGCACATGAGGTCAGTTTGTGGACTTCATGTCTGTGGTGGAAGTGACTTTGATTTGATATGGGGGGTCATTCTCCCCTTTTTGAAGCACAGTGCATGTTTACATCAAAATGGCTCTGCTAGAAAAATTAAATACTAAAGAACCCAGTTAGAAAATGAGCAGACCAGACAGTTCTCAGAAGAAGAAATACAGGTGGACAATACACGTGTGAAGCAGTGTTCAATCTTTAGCCATCAGGGAGCTGAGAATTAAACATGCTTGGGATTCCATCTCACCCTCGTCAGAATGGTTATCATCAGTAAAAACAAAAACAAATGCCAGCAAATGCAAGTGAGGATGTGGGGCAGAGGAACTTCTGCATGCTGCCAGTGAGAATCTAAACAAAAGCAACATCTATCGAAATCAGTATGTCATGTCCTCAAGAAACTAAAAATTGAACTATTATGTGACTCAGCTCCATCACTCCTGTATATACTGAAAGGATTTGCAAGCACATGAGTGCAACTGGGAATCATTATGTTCAACAAAATAAGCCAGAGTTAAAATACACATAGTGTATGTCTTCTTGTATATGGAACCCAGATATAAAACTCCCCCCCCCCGTGCGTGCGTGCGTGCGTGCGTGCGTGCGTGTGTGTGTGTGTGTATGTGTGTGACAAAGCTTAAACAGGGTATCAATCATAAAGGTGGGGAGGACACTTAAGAGAAGTAGGAAATAGAGAAGGTAGTGGAACACATGTAATAAGAAAGCAGAAGTTGGAGGAAAGAACCAGCCAGATAGAGGTGGTAGAGGGAAGATAGTGGAGGAGGAAATGAGAGGATGTAAGGACATATATGGATGAAGGTGCTGTGATGGAAACCCCTTACCTAAAAAATCTGTAATACTAAAAGTGGGAGTTCTTCTATCCAGAGCTGTGGAATCCAAGGAGTATGCCGGCCTTCCTTCACCGTGTCCTGTTTTCCTGTTCTCTGTTGGCCCCAACTGCAGTGTTTCTGGTGCTATAATCCCATGTCAGTTGCAGACTTCTGCAATTACTGTGGTTATATGGTGCATAAAAGGCTGTTTAGTGACATTCTTAGTGTTCTCTTTAGGACAAGCTTTCTTATCTTCCCAGTATGCATAAGCTGAGAACTTCCTTTTTTTTTTTTTCTTAGCAATTCAATTAATTTCTTCTTTCATGTTCCATTAAGTGGTAAGGATAATCCAAGCTGCAACTTTAATACTTTGCTTAGAAATCTCAGCTAAATATTTCACTGTGTATAAGTGCTACTCTTCCACAGAAACTGGAGTACAGTTCAGAAACTTGTTTTCTGTATTTCCTACCATCACTCCCTTTAGTGGCAATCTAGGCCCCTTCAGTGTGTACATCACAACTTCCCTAGCCTCTGTCACTCAGTTCTGAAGCAACTGCTATGTTTTTCCACGTGACAGAAATGTGTACTTGTTGGTACCAAAAATCTCTTTTTCTTCAGAAAAACAGCACTGGTATCGGTAGGGTGGAGGTGTTCCTAACCGTAAGGAATCGGCTCACACAGTTATGGAGGCTGACAATCCTCACGATTTGTAGTCAGCAAGCTGGATTTCCACAGGAGTGATGCAGTTCCAGCTCAAAGGCATGTGCACCAAGGCTTTTGCTTGAGTTGGGAAGTTGAGAAATGATTTCTAAGTAGGAAGGCACTCAGGAGAGGAATTCCCTTATTGGGAGAAGATCAGTCTTTAGTCGTGTTCAGGCCTATGTTTGCTGGGATGAGAGTCACTCATGTTCAGGAAGGCAAGCTCAGTTGCTTTCAACTGAAATTTGCCACAATACTACACTGCTAAGTGAGCTATGAGGGAAGGTGCTGTGCTTCTCTGGGAGCTTAAATCAGTCACCACATTTACACAAGGCACACAACGTTCCTGCCCCTGCTGTTGAGGACACAAAAGGACGTGTAGTAAGCATGACTAGTGTTTATGACCAAGTGGGGGTATTGGTAAGACAGGGCAGGGGGTACCCTTTTCCTCCTTCAAATCACAGGCAAGTAGTCAGCACTGTATACCCAAATTTCAGCTGTTAAAAACTCAAGAATTAAAGAAACTCTGTGTGTGTGTGTGTGTGTGTGTGTGTGTGTGTGTGTGTGTTATTTGATGCCAAATATTGAACCTAGGGCCTTGTGGATGACAAACAAGTTCTCTACTACTGAGCTATAAATATCTGGTAGCTAGAAATGCAAGCAATAGCCAAGAGTTATGTTAAATTGGGCAAGCCAGCTTACCAAAACAAATGAGTTTAGTGAGCTGAATTAGAACACACTTCCTGATAAGAAACTGACTGCAGTAGGACCTTTGGTGGCGAGGTCTAGGGACCAGGCTGAAAGTTAACTCTTACAATTTGGAAGGCTGGGAGGAACAGCATTAGTAATTGTAAAGAAGAGCTTGTTCAACCAGCAGGGACACCAGAGAGCTAGCTCACTGAATAGTTTTCTTAGGAGGAAGAACAGTGGGACTTAGGTGCTAGGAAGGGGCTTCATGGTAGTTATCCCCCCCCACAGTCTTTATTGGCCATCTATTTATTTATTTCTAATAAAAGTATTTATTTATTTATTTGTTTATTTTACATCCTGGCCACAGTTTTCCCTCCCCCCTTTCCTCTCAGTCCCTCCCCCCCCTTAGTTCCCACCCCCAATCCACTCCTCTTCCATTTCTGTTTAGGAAAGGGCAGGTCTCCCATGAGTATCAACAAAACATGACATCAAATTGCAGTAAGACTAAGCACCTCCTCCCCCATGTATTAAGGCTGGGCAAGGTGACCCAGTATGAGGGGTAGGGTCCCAAAAGCCTGCAAAAGAGTCAGAGATAGCCCCTGTTCCCACTGTTAGGAGTCTCACTAGAGGACCAAGCCACACAACCGTAACATATATGCAGAATGCTTAGGTCAGCCCCATGCAGGCTCCCTGGTTGTCAGTTCAGTCTCTGTGAACTCCTTTGAGCCTAGGTTAGTTGATTCTGTGGGTTTTCTTGTGGTGACCCCTCTGGATGCCAAACTCTGATTTTAGGTCAGGTCAGACAAATCACTGATGCGGGTCAGGGCTCAGGAAACATCTCTGGTAAAAGGTTCCACAGTATGTATTTTAGACTCTGTGGATGTGTTCCTTGTAATGACTCCTTTTTGATATTGGACTGTGAAAGGGGATGTAAGTGGCACATTAATAATTGACTATGGTCCAACAGCAATCTTAAACAGTTAGGAGACCTGTTGCCGATGATTCATGAAATATGTCTCACCTGTGTTGGTCATAAAGAATCAGGTAGGTCTAGAAAGGCTGGACATTCTGAGTCCTCAGTCAGAGCTCATTGGATTTTATAATCAGCTCCAAGTAGACAAGAACCAATTATAGTGGGACAGGTATACTGACTTATCTCCTAGGCAAGTACTGTTATTAGAGGGGAACATTTCTCTCTTATGACTTGAAAATCCAAGGAAGTCTCAGATTAATTGGGTTACTTGGAGTCAGATTCCTTTTAGGGGGTCACAGATCTAGGCCATGGCGCCTCACTTCACTGCTGAATCTCTGCTTGCTGATATAGAGAGACCCAGCTTGTTTTCCTCGTTTACTTATGGGTGAGGGAGCATTCAGTTTAATATCAGGCATGGTTCTCTAAGATGGTTTTATACTGCCTCTCCCATCTGGGGAAACCTTTAGGGAGATGACTTCAAACTAGTCACTTCCTCATAGAACAAAGAAAATCAATGAAGAAATAACTCATTGAGTAAAAGCAAGTATTTGTGGATGTTCATGCCACCATGAGTAACTAGTTGTAGTAGTTTACATGCTGACATTGCCCATGAAGCTTTTCAGTGTTTTGGTTTCCTGACGTTCAGAGCTGTGTGAAGACTATTTGCAGTAGAGTACGGAGATAGGCCTGTAAAGGAAGCGTGTGAACCCCTCGGGAATGACTGCTGGGGAAATGTTACTGTCAACGGGCATCTCTGAATCTAACCACTGCTTTCTCTTTAGCAGAACCCAGGACAGAATTAGAGTCCTGTCTCTCCTGCCCGATATCCTTGGCTAGTCCAGAAGTCCTCAGAGTGTGTGTGTTGAGTGGACACCCGCCTCAGACTTTTCCAAGCCCACAAGCAGGCAGCAACCTCCAGCCAGAAGCTCCAGACTGTTCTAGCAGTAAAGACGACGAAGAGGGAGATGGCGGCGATGCTCTGGTGCAGAGAGCAAGTCCTTCGAGGATCCTGAAGACGCTCTTTAGCCCGTGTCAAGGGCAGGCAGTGTACTGGGTAGACGACAACAGGAAACGAACAGACCTTGACCTGGGCCCAGGAGGGATCCCTGAGAAGGCAGGCACAGTGTCGACGGGATCCGACGAGTCAGAATCTGGAGCAGTCATACACGGAGCATTTCCATTAGGGCTTAACGCTGCCGCAAGCCTGTTCAGCTCTCAGAAGCATCATGGATATCCCGATTGCGGAAGAGGCTTTTGCCAGAGGTCAGACCTCGTGAAGCTCCAGAGGATGCATGGAGGGGAGAAGCCTTACTCATGTTCTGAGTGTGGGCACCAGTTTACTCAGAAGGCCTCTCTCACCGTCCATCAGAGGAAACACTCCGGAGAGAAGCCGTATGTGTGTGGGGAGTGTGGGCGAGGCTTCATGTATGTATCCTCTCTCAACAACCACAAGAAGATTATTCACTCGGGAGAGAGACCCCTGGTATGTCCGGAGTGTGGGCGATGCTTCCGCCAGAAGGTAGACCTCCTTCTCCACCAGAGGACTCACCTGGACAAGAAGCCCTTCGTGTGTCCGGAGTGTGGGAGAGGCTTCTGCCGGAAGGCCTCGCTGCTGCAGCACCGGTGGAGCTCACACTCGGGCGACAACCCCTTCCTGTGCTCGGTGTGTGGCCGTGGCTTCAGGCTGCTCTCCAGGCTCCTCACTCATCAGGTCACACACTCGGGGGAGAAGCCCTATGTTTGTGCTGAGTGCGGCCAACGCTTCGGCCAAAAGGGCACGCTCATCCGGCACCAGAAGACACACACCGGGGAGAAACCCCACGTGTGTCGCCAGTGTGGCTGGAGTTTCACCCAGAAGGTCAACCTCATTAGGCACCAGAGGATTCACACAGAGGAAAAACCTTACCTGTGCCCCGAGTGTGGACGAGCCTTTGAGTTCAAGTCACTCCTCACCAGGCACCAGAAGACACACATGGGGGAGAAGCCCTACGTGTGCCCCCAGTGTGGCAAGGGTTTCAGCCAGAAGTTCAACCTCATCGGGCACCAGAGGATTCATACAGGCGAGCTACCTTTTCTGTGCCCTGAGTGTGGCCGTGGATTTGTAAAGCAGGCCACGCTGATCAGACACCAGAGGACCCACGCACGGTGGGAGAAGCCTTACCAGTGTCCCGAGTGTGGACGAGCCTTTGAGTTCAGGTCCCTCCTCACCAGACACCAGAAGATACACACAGGGGAGAAGCCTTATGTGTGCCCTCAGTGTGGCAGGGGTTTCAGCCAGAAGTTCAACCTCATCGGGCACCAGAAGACACACACAGGGGAGAAGCCCTATGTGTGTTCCCAGTGTGGCCAGAGTTTTAGGCAGAAGTTCAATCTCATTAGGCACCAGAGGATTCACACAGGGGAGAAGCCCTTCTTGTGTGCTGAGTGTGGGCATGCGTTTGGAAAGAAGGTCTCTCTCATCAGACATCAGAGGACCCATGGGGAGCAGAAGCCTTACCAGTGCCCCGAGTGTGGACGAGCCTTTGAGTTCAGGTCACTCCTCGCCAGGCACCAGAAGACACACACGGGAGAGAAGCCCTACGTGTGCCCCCAGTGCGGCAAGGCTTTTAGCCAGAAGTTCAACCTCATCGGGCACCAGAGGAGCCACACGGGGGAGAAGCCTTACCCATGCCCCCAGTGTGGGCGCGCCTTTGGCTTCAAGTCTCTTCTCACGCGACACCAGAGGACACACTCTAAGTAGGAGCTTCCTGTCAACTGCACGTGTGTGTAAGGGACTGGATGGGATGTCACACCTCACCTCTGACTGGAGGACTCAGTCCAGTCCACAGAGAAGCTGTTTGTTTGGGCGTGGCCCCGGCTTTAACTCTGTCCTTGTTATACATACATCAGCAGACCCGCTCTGGGAAGAAGCCGACGTGTGCAGGGATTGCTGGGGTCAGGGTGGGGCGGGGGTCTCACCACCACAGACCTAGGAGGAATAAGTGTGGCCATCAGCTCCTAGCACGAGAGGTGTTTGCCTGTCCTGTTCCTTCCTTTCTCCAGGAGCATGAAGCTGGCAGAGGTCACTGGCGAATGAATGTCCCATTTTCCTGAAATGGAATAGGGGCAAAGTCCTCACTTGTTGATGGAATCGTTGGTGTATGGTTGACTTTCTTCAGTTAGCAGTGTGTGTTGGTTTTCTAGGGCTCCCTAACAAAATACCCCAGGCTTAGGCAAAAGAAATTTACTTTGCCAGGTATGTGGAGCCCCGGAGTCCTCTCCCAGACCGGCTCAGGTGTGGCTCCTGCCTCACCTCTCTATTGACTGGTGGATGGCTTCCTGTTGTGCTGTGCTTCCACAGGCTGGGTCTCCTTTGCACAGGCTTTCCTGGTGCCTGTTCCTCCCAGATAGGGCCACACCAGAGGACCTTGTTCAACTTTGATAACTTCTTTAAATGTCCTGCTCCAAGTCATATCACATCAGAGGTGAGGCATCAGTATTTACATTGTGGGGAATATGATTCAGTCAACAGCTGGCTTTCTCCACAGCACCAGAGTTGTTATCTGGACATACAAAATACATTCACATCATCCCCAGACCTCAAATCCTTAACTCATTCCAGCATTAACTCTAAATTGAAAATCTCTAATATAAATATCTAAATCAAGTATGGGTGGGGCTTTAAGTCCAGTTTACCTGTAAGCCATATTTCTATTTGTAATCCTATGAAATCCAACATGAAATTTGCTTCCAAATTCCAATGGCTAGACAGGTTTAGATATTCTTATTCCAAAAGGAAAACATTGGAAAGAACTGAGGAATGACGGGTCCCAGTGTCAGGTACAAATTTAGCAAGGCAAATTCTATGGGACCTGAAGTCTCAAGAATAATATTTGACACAGTGTTCTGTCCCCTGGCTCACAGGGAAGACAAGTAATGGTGTGTGAGCCGTGGACACTGAGGAGACACATTTGACCTCACTCCAGATTAGTAGTAATCCTGATTTATGAGTTTATTTGGAACCACATTTCCCCCTTTCTCTCTCTCTCTCTCTCTCTCTCTCTCTCTCTCTCTCTCTCTCTCTCTCTCTCTCTTTCTCCCTCCCTCTTCCTTCCTTTCTTTCTTTCTCTCTCTCTTTCCTTCTTTCTTTCTTTCTTTCCTTCTTTCTTTCTTTCTTTCTGTCTGTCTTTCTTTTTCTTTCTTTCTTTCTTTCTTTCTTTCTTTCTTTCTTTCTTTCTTTCTTTCTTTCTTCCTTCCTTCCTTCCTTCCTTCCTTCCTTCCTTCCTTCTCTCTCTCTCTCTCTCTCTCTCTCTCTCTCTCTCTCTCTCTCTCTCTTCTTTCTTTCTTTCTTTCTTCCTTTCTTTCTATATACACCAGGCTGGCCTTAAACTCACAGAGATCCACCTGCCTCTGCCTCCCCCAAGGGTGTGAGCTGCCATACCAAGCTCTTCTTTTTCCTTTTTAATTTTTTTTTAAAAATTTTTTGGTTTTTTGAGACAGGGTTTCTCTGTGTAGCCCTGCCTGTCCTGGAACTCACTCTGTAGACCAGGCTGTCCTGGAACTCACAGAGATCCGCCTGCCTCTGCCTCCAAGTGCTGGGGTTAAAGGCATGCACCACCACCGCCCTACACTCTCCCTGTTTCTTGAGGATGAACACATGCTCATGGCTTGGAGCCCCACTAATATCTTCTTTAGAATCTCAGAAGCCCTACAGGCTGTCTTGGTTTTGCCCTAGTTTCTTTCCTTGTCCACCCAGGCTAGAGAGTGCTGGGTGAGATGGCTGACGGACTCTGTGGCTCACACTCACACTAATCTTTTAGAAATGGTTTCTAGCCACTTACTGTTCCCTCCAAAACACACTTTTAAAAAAACTATATAAATAAGGGGAGAATTTTCCAAATTTTAAAGTTATAATCTTTTTTTTTTTTTTTCTCAACAATCCCCTCAATTTATCTCTGTCCTCATGCAGCAAGGGCAAATAAGGCCATAGTTTGGTCATCCATGTAGAAATCTCATGTGAGTATTTTGTACTTACATTGCTTAAAATACCTCCATTTGGGGCCAACAAGATGACTCAGCAGGTACAGGCATTTGCCACAGAAGCCTGAGGATCTGAGTTTGATTCCTGGAATCCACATAGAAGTAGAGAACCAACTCCACAAATTTATCCTCTGACCTCCACATATGTGCTGTGACAGTGCGCACCCTTAATCATAACAATAAACCCTCCATTCTGTGAAACACTAGGATTCAGTTCAGCCAAGTTTCTTGTCACTATATAGCAAGGATACCAGTTTTAATACCAAAATTTAATTAATGTAATCAGGTGTGCCTGATTCCTGAGACCTCATCAGGATCACCTTACACCTGCATCTCAAACAGGTCTAGCTGCCACATGTTACACAGTTCCGAGCTACTAAGACATTTTTAGGTTATGACAATACCCCGCTCTTGGTTCTAAATTCTGTATTTGCTAGGGTTCCCCTGGTTCTTTCTCTTCCTTTTCCCCATTCTCCCCCAAATCCCAAACCTTCCTACCTTCATTATTCTTTTGAAACAGGGTCTCATGTAGCCCAGGAAGGCCCTGAACTCACTATGTAGCCAAGACTGGCCTTGAACCTGATTCTTTTACCTGCACTCCCCAGTGCTGGGTTACAAGTATGTGCCACCATGTCCAGCCTTTCCAGTCTTATTAGGACACTTCATATTGGATTAGGACCACACCTTATAAATTTTTGGGCTTCTTTAAATGTTCGGTCTCCAAATACAGTCACATCATCAGAGCTTTAATACACGAATTGGGTTTGGAGAGCAAAAACAATTCAACACAACACGATTCCCTCTACATCTGTAAAAGTTGACCAGCCATCAACTCCTGCCGTAAGGGGTCTTCCTGACCGTTCCTCTCCCTTCTCCACTGCGGTGAAGAGGGCGGAGAACACTAGTAAATGCTCCGCTCTTCTCACGAGGAGGGAGGACAGTTGCATTTTCTCACCACTCATGGATAGCTGACTGCTTGTTACACCGCAGTCCTCTGTACTTTACTTTTCTTTAATAAACTGGTTCTCTACAAAGCTGCACACCCAGATGTGGGCCATGTGATCTACTGCAGAGGATTCCGGGTATTGAATCGCTTGGGAGCCATGGAGGATTTCGCTGCACATTTATTCTGGATTCTGTCTGTTTAAAGTGAGTAATATTGTTGTCTTAAAGCTGACCATACAGAAGGTTCTCTGGTGTCCGTCATGAGAGGGCTTCTCACCACACATTCAGCCTCCCTAGCACAGACTGACGGGCATTTGTATTTATTCTGTCTCTGCATCTCAAAGGCCCTTCTTTTTTAGCTGTGCCCATACGCCTGTGATTTAGCTCAAGGTGTCACACCCTTCAGTCACAAACTTCCTTAGTCCTCCAGCCAGGAGTTAAGGATCTGAGGTCACCCACCTTCATATCTAGCTCAAGGCAATGCTTCTTTAGTCCATTTTTTTCTAAATCTTCAGAGTCCAAATGCCCCCAATTCTGACCAACACCTACTCTAGGATTGGTCCCAGTCTGGTCCTTTTGATAGCACACATTTACCATAGGATAAGTCTCCCCAGGCCTTGGATGCTTTACTGGCTCAGGTGAGGGTTCACCAGAATGAAACAAAAAGGATTTCAGTTTGGGGGAGGCAGAGTCTTGGGAGGATGGATGAAAGAATGGTAAATGGGTATTACTGGCCCCACTATGCACCTGGAGATATCCAGACCCCAGTGATATGCTGATCAGCCTGAGCAGGGATGGCTAGGAATACCTGGGGACCAGGCCACCTTAGCACATTTACCTCAAAGCCCCTTTGCCTCAGCATCTCTAATGGTCTGAACTGAAAGTAACGTGTGTACATGTATCTGTGTGTGGTATGGAGTCATCTCACATCAAAAGTTACAAAAGTTTCATTTGAGAAATGGACACTAGCATATGGATCAACCATTTAGCTCAGTAGTTTTCTTTAAAAATATTTGATATTCATAAATGCGTATAATGTGTTTTGATCAAATCCAACCCCGTTCCCTCCCCCCAGCCCCTCCCCTATCCAGCAAACTTTTCTTCCCCAACTTTATGTGTTTCTGTCTTTTTAAAAGAAAATTTAATAACCACTGTCCTAGTTCCTTTCTGTTGCTGTGATAAAACATCACGGCCAAAGGGGACTTGAGGAAGAGAGACTTGAGTTATGGCTCCAGAGGGGTTATGAGTTCATGATGCTGGAGTGGAGGCATGGTAAGGGACAGGCATGGTGACTGGGACAGGATGCCGAGGGCTCACGCTTTATTGTGAGCATGGAGTAGAGAGCGCAGTAAAGAGGCTTTTCACTCTCAAAGCTCACCCCCCTCCCCCCGCCTGTAACATACTTTCTCCTCCAGCAAAAGCGTACCTCTCAAACCTCCCAAACAGCACTATCAAATGGGGACCAAGTGTTCAAATGCCCGAGATTGTGGGGTACACTTCTCGTTCAAGTCACCACACCTATTGAGTCCATTGAGGGCTGCTTGCATGTGCACGGGTGTGGGACTATCTGTTGGAACAAGAGCAGCCTCCCAGGACCCACGCCCCTGAAGACTCCCCTTCTCAGCCAGCAGTTGCCAGTAACTTCTCAGATGGGGTGGGGCTTCTTTAGCCCCTTCCCCGCCATGCTGGATTTAGGCTAGTCTTGTGAAAGTCTTGTGCGTACATTCATAGCTGCAAGTTCACATGTGCAGCTGTACTGTCATGTCGGGCACACACTGCTTTGCTCAAGATGTATCCTCCCCCGACTCTTACACTCTTTATGCCCCCTTTTATGTGGGTCTCTATATTAATTTCCATTTACTGCAAAAAGAAGATTCTCTGCTGAGAGTTGAGAAATGCACTAATAACACAGGTATGAAGATAAGAAATCAGGGGGCTAAAAGTTTATTACTGTGTCTATCAGCTTAATAGTATTAGGTTCTTCTGTAGGGCCAATGATTCAGCCAGTGACATGTTTTTGACTCAGCTAATGGTGCCAGTCATGGGTTCCATCTTGTAGAGTGGGCTTTAAGTCCAAGCAGAAAGTATTTGGTTCTTTCCATAACTTCATGCCACACTTGCACGAGTGAGCATATCTTGCCAGGCCAGTCATTATGTAGCTTGCAGGGTTCATACCTAGGTAAGACTATTGATGATTTTCTCCCCTGATAGTGTGCATAGAACTATGCACTATGAAAGCTATCCAGTAGGGATGAAACTTCCATATCAGTAGCGGTTGAATTTCCCCATGTCCTGTGACACAGGTAGATGGTCTTCAGCAACAGGGTCAGACTCTCAAATTCTGATAGCCAAGAAAAATGGCAGTAGCTGTAATATGGAGGGGGTGGTATCTATGCTGCCTCACAGACCAACAACTCCAGGAAACCCATACTTGGCACTGAACTTTTTATTTGATAGCCAATGGTATCTGGGAGGCATTGTCACCCTGCTATAGGGTAACGCCACTTAAACCCTTTTATATGTGTATGTATATATCTTAGGAAGCTACTCCAGGAGCAAGTTTTCATATGATATTTTCAAAAGTCTTTACAGTATTAGTTATCCTCCCCCCCACTCCCTCCTGCACACTGCTCTGGTTTTCTAAGATTTATTTTTAATTGTTTGTGTGTGTATGTGTGTGTACATGTACATGGGTGCAGGTGCCTGTGGAAGCCAGAAGAGGGCACTGGATCCCCTGAAGTGGAGTTACTAACAGTTGTGAGCTGCCTGGTGTGAGTGTCGAGAACTGGACTGAGTGCTCTGGAAGAGCAGTGTGTACTCTTAAAGTGCCCCAGTACCTCAGGACCTTTCCATAATTGCAAGTTTTTTTTTTTATCACTCACCATTTTATATATATATATATATAAATTAAAAAAGAAAAAAAACCCACAAAAGACAGAATCTGAGCTCGTGTTTCTTTTTTGTTATACCAGATAATCTGAAACTACTTTTCCCGAGAGTGGTGATGCAAGCATACAAAACCTTTTCATTGGATTAACATGAAGCCACATGGAATAAACACCAGGGTTTTGTGGAAGGGGTTCTGCTGAACTTTGGAAAAGTGAAAACAAACCATCAGAACAATATGTTCTATAGCACTATGCCTGAACTAGAGTTCAATAAGCCTGGCTCCTCACACCTCCAGTGCTCAGAATGACTTTTTAGTTTTTGCAGTGCTAGGGGTTGAAGCCAACAATTCCACAGTGAGCTGTAACCCCAGCACCCCAATAACCGTTATCAACTGGATCATAATTTTCACAAGGGAGTCATGTCACCCGATTGATTGGTTACTCCGATTTGGGGAACACTGGATTAAGACAAAATATTTAGGAATAATATTAATACAGAATGTTCTTTGCCAATAAGAAAACCCAGACAAAACATGACATATATTATTAACATAGAGGTCAACAGATGAAAAGGTGTCTTCCCTCCTTGGTTAGAACATCTCAGTGAAATGAACATGCCTCGCAAACTATAATTCATAATATTCAATTTGACAGGAATTCCAGTGAGCTTTTTGTGTTGATGCAGACTACAAATCAATTTTATAATTCATATGGAAAGATGAACAGTTAACGAAGATTGCTACAGGATTACTGCTCAGAAGTGCTTCAGGAGGACTCTTCCTTCTCAATATGGAAATAACCTGCAAGCATCTAGCATATGGCACGTGGATAGCTAATTTAACATGATAATAAAGCTGGACTTGAATAATTTAAAAATGTGTAGTATTTCGGAAAGGTGAGGTTTCAGATTTACTGTGGTGAAGAGTACTAAATGGGGCCCGGTTAGCCATTTGGAAAGTGATAAACTCCACTCCTCATCTCATGCACGGGAATTTCAAATGGAGTAGAGCTCTAAATATGAAAAAAGTTCCTTCCCAAATAGTTTGTAAAATAGAAATATTTATGTAGATGAAAGTGAAAACAAACACATCAGAACCTGTGGGATGCGATGAAAGTACTTCTTGGAAGGCAGTTTATAACTGAATACCTACAGTAATAAGTCAGAGGACTCGAGATGGCTCAGTGGGCAAAGGTACCTGCCAGCAAGCCTGAAGACCCGAGTTTGATCCCCAGGACCTGTAGCATGGCAGAAAAGAAGCCATTTCTACAAGTTGTCTGCTGACTTCCACATGTATACCATGAGATGTGCCACCTCTACTCAAGTAAATATGTAAGTGTAAAAAATCATTTCCCAAATAAAAAACCTGACAATGCAGCTAAAATCCTTAGAAAGACAAGAGCAAGCCCATCTCAAAATTAACAGAGAAAAAAAGATCAAAGCTGAAATGAATGAAATAGAAACTAAATGAACAATGTAACAGGTCAATGAAGCAAAGAGTTCTTTTCTGAAAGAATAAATAAGATGGGCAGACTTTTCACAAAACTAGCCAAAAGAAAGAAGAGACAGCAATAAAATTAGCAATGAAAAGGTGATATTACAGAGGGTAGCGCTGAAATACAGATCAACGGGATTCTTTTCAAAATTTGAAAACTAGGAGAAATTAATGTATTTCTAGACACATAAGATCTATCAATAAGTGACTTAGGAAGATGCAAAAAACCCTGAACAGAACAATAACGATCAATAAGACTGAAAACTAATAAAACAGCCCCCAAGTCCATGAGCAGAAAGATCTGCTGATGAATTCTCCCAGACCTTTAAAAAACAAACAATACTTCTGAGGTTATTCCAAGAAAAATAGGGAGGAAACATTTCCAAACTCATTTTACAAAGATACTATCACCTGATACCAAAACCAGATGAGAAAAGAGGAAAAGACAGCTAAAGGCCAATTTCTTTGATGAACACAGATGTGAAAGATTTTTAATAAGAATAAGAGACTTGCAAACTGAATTCAACATATTGAAAAGATCCTACATCATGATAAAGTTGTATTCATTCTAGGAAATGATGAGCATAATACAGCATATAAACAGAGTCAAGGATAACTACAGAACCATTCAACTGATGCAGAAAAATCTCGACAAAAACTGACATCCCTTTATAATTAAAGCCCTATAGAAAGTGGGACTAGAAGGACCAGACCTCAGGGTAATTAGGACTAGAGACTGTAGACCAATAGCCATGTTAGTATTGACTGAGAAAAGACTGAAAGTGTTTCCCCTAAAATCAGAAATGAGCTAAGCTCATCTATTGACATCACTCTTGTTTAATGTAGTGTGTGAAATTATAGTTGGAGCAAAAGAGAGAAGTATGATGGGTGCACATAGGAAACTGAAAAGCCAAATTATCCCTGTTTGCAGATGCTACAATTCTATCCTTCTACCAGAAGTGTCTGAGATCTGGTACATACTTTCAACAAAATAGCAGGATACAAAGTCAATATATAAGAAATCAGTAGCTTCTCTATACACAACAAACTCATTGGAAAAGAAGTCAGGAAAATAATTGTGTTTGCAACAACTTCACCAAAGAAAATGCCAAGGAGTAAAACAAAATGCTAATGACTTTTACAATGAAAACTATAAAGCACCGAATAAAGAAACTGAGAAACTAGAAGATGGCAAACAAAACAAAACAAAACAAAACCCAAACCAAACAAACAAAAAAAGAAAACCCTCCCATAGTCTTAGTTTGGCAGAAAAATATTGTTAAAATGGTCATATTGCAAAAAATGATAGCAGATTTAAAGCAGTCCCTACCAAAATTGAAATGACATTCTTCACAGAAATAGAAAAATCCTAAAATTCATATGGAAACACAAGAGACTGAATATCCAAAGCATTACTGAGCACAAAGATGAATGCTATAACTATCATAACACCCGACTTGGAACTATACTACAGAGCCATCTGAACAAAAACAGCACAGACTGGGTCCAAAGGCATGAAGACCAGAGGAGGAGACTAGGAAATTGAGAACAAGCTTCAGCATCATGAGCTGATTATTGACAAGAGGGAAAAGGATACACTGGGAAACAGTGACAACCTTTTCAACAAGTGGTGCTGGAAAGACTGAAGACCTCTAGACGTTTCTCATCCTGTAGAAACGTCAACTCAGTGATCAAAGACTTTGATGTAAGATTCAAAATGGAAATTTACTAGGGAAAACACTTAAAAAGCAAAACCCTCTACAACTATTAGTTTATTAGTATCATCCCAGGCTCATGTTCAGTATTCCTCCTCAAATTACATAAACAAACACAAATGGAAAGAACTGAAGTCACAATTACATAATAAACAACACTACTCCATCACAAAATATGTAAATGTAAAATAGCAATGGTGCTATTTTAATACACTGGCACTTTAAGAGAATGATAATCTCAAAAAAATTACAAAATTTCAAATTGCTTCCTAAGGTGTTAAGCTGATTAACATGACTCTAATGAATGGGTTCAGGTTTTATAAAGAAAAACCCAAATGAATTGGACAAGGGTACTAAGATGCAACGTTTTTCTTTCCTTGCATCTGATTTGTAAAGGACAATTCACAATATAGGAAAATACACCCTTATTTTAATTTTAAATGTGGCATAATTTAATAAAAGCTGGCTCAACTAATTGAAAATACTTTTAAGTTGTCAAGTTTCTTGAGCAATCCATATTTGGATAAATGGGCAAAGATATTATAGCTGGCATTGTTATAGCTGTTCCTGGGACTAATGTTGACAAAAAGCTTCATATGGCTGGCTTGGACTTCAGGCTCACACTTTTGGGGATACGGTCTCAGGTCTTTAATAGGGGAACTGTAGAATGTAACTGCTGTTACGCAGTAATGGTAGTTGAAGAATACAGAGTCCTCATTAGAACACACTTTTCTATTAGTCCTTCAGGAACAGTGTGATGGCTAAAGAAACTCCATTTTATGCTAGACAACCATCTCGGTGCTTACTGGGCATTTGTCTCTGACTCCAGTCCCTGGAAGGTAAGTTCCCAGTAATCCTGACTCAATGACCCCCAGATGTACAGCCCTGACTGTCCACTTGTTATGATATGACTGCTTTTTGGTTTCTGTAATCTGCTTATGCAGACATTCAGTGACTATTTTGAGATTGTCTTGACTACCTAACCTTGGCAGAGCAGAACTCTTGGCTTGCTTGTGCAGATACTCAAGGTCTTCTTGTGGTTTTGCCTTTCAAAACCTTCCCTCACTCCACTTTCCATGGGAAACTTTAATTTGGCTCAGAGATTGTTGTCCTACCAGCAGCTTTCATAAATTTAACTAATTATAATCCAGATCAAGCCTATGGTCTTTTCCCAGGGGGTCGTGAACTCCATAACACAGACTTTCAGGTTATTTGATTCCAATAATTCCATGGTGTGATACAATTGATTATTCTTAGCTTTGCAAGTGGATTATGTGAAATCTCTAATTCAATTGATCATGATTTTGGAATTTCAACTGTGGATGAAAATGTTTTAATTTTTATTACCTTCTTCATAATATGCAGGGTGTGTAGACAAAAGCTTTTTCCCCAGCTAACACTGTGCAAAGAAAAATACTGTAATAATTTATACGACCCAAAATGGGCAAAGCCAAAAACTAGCTCCCCCTTGAGAAAAAAATTCAAACTTATGAAAAGCACAACAGTACTCATTATAGAAAAAAAATATATTTACTTAGAAGCATTCAGAATGTCAACAAAACAGCTATATATATATATATATATATATATATATATATATATATATATTTCAAATTATTACAGAGTGGTATTCAGTTAACAAAACAATAATTATTTTCCTATAAGCTACATAAAAATAATCAAGATGAAAACCAAAACCAAAACCAAAAATACTACTGTGGTGGTTTAAAAGAAAATGGCCCCCATAGGGATTGGCACTATTAGGATGTATGGACTTGTTGGAGTAGATATGGTCTTGTTGGAGGAAGTGTGTCACTGTGGGGGTGGGCTTTGGGGTCTCATATATGCTTAGGTCACACCCAGTGAGACAGACCACTTCCTGTTGCCTGCATATCAAGATGTAGAACTCTCAGCTCCTTCTCCTTCTCCAGCACCATGTCTGCCTGCATGCCACCATGCCTCACCATGATGATAACAGACTAAATTTCTGAAAATGTAAGCCACCTCATTAAATGTTTTCCTTTAAAAGAGTTGCTGTGGTCATGGTATCTCTTCACAGCAATAGAAACCCTAACTAATACAACTACTACCCCATATAAACTATTTGTACTGTGCATCAACAAGAACCTGCTTTAAATTTCCATGCTAATTTCCAACCCCAGACCCTCTCAGACAGGGTTAGTGGTTATTGAAAATACCACCAGGACAGGACTATCTACAGACAACATTTGGTTAGATGTGCTTACTATTAAAAAAAAAAAAAAGACACTGTACAGTTTAAAAACAAATCTCACAGCCTTATATTTCATTTTTTTTTCTTTTAAAGGAATGAATTGTGTTCAGGGGGGTTAAATAACTGAAAAAATGTCCAGCATGTCTAGTCATTAGGGAAATGCAAATTAGAGGCATATTTAAATTGTGCTTCACCCAGTGAGAACATCTGTCACCAAGAAAATAACAACAAACGCTGGTGAGCATGGAGGATAAGGTACCAGAGTCACTGATGGTGGGAATGCAAGTTAGTCTGACTTGTGTGCCAAGGACTATGGAAGTTCCTTAGAAAATAAAACATCAGTATCATGGAGATATCTGCATATTCGTGTTCATTGTGGTCCTATATATGATAGTTAACTTATGGAATTAGCCTAAGTGTTTATCCATCAACAAATGCATGGATAAAGAAAATGTGGTATATTACTAAGTACACAGTGGAATTTTACTTGGCCATAAGGAAGAATAAAATAATGTTGTTTGTAAGAAAACTGATGAAGTTGGGGATCATCATATTAAGTGAAATGATCCAGTCCCACCAAAAGGTTTGGATGCATGTGTTCTTTCATACATGGAAGCTGGGTGGTGGGGGAGGGGGGGAGGAAATTAAAAGTAGACATACGAAGTAGACATATGTAAAGAGAAAAGGAGCCTGGCTTGATGAGTGATATGGGGGATGAATATAATCAAAGTAGATTATTTACACAGGTCGAAATGTAGTCCATTGTATTGTACAATTGATGAATATGAATAAAAGCATAAAATAAAAAGTGCTGGAAGAAAGCATTTTTTAAATAATTTTCAACCTAGTAATTCAAAAGGCTAGTTATAACCTAAAATTCAGAGCTAATAAATAATTAACAAATGTTATGTATAAATATAAAAAACTTTTTTATGATGAAAGAATATCATCAACATTATTAAAAGAAAAATGACTACAAAAAGCATATGAGCATATAAATAAAAATATTTCACTGATCAATGATTAATCCTCATTATAAAATATTTAAAATGAAAAACTTCACAATATTCTGTTTGTAGACTGTGGGGAAACAGGCATTTTTCTACCTTGTTGGTAGAGATGTAAAATGTATAAGCCAAAAGAGAGAAGTTGGGACTGTTTGATAAGGTTTCATATGCATACACCTGTTGGTACAGCAAGCATGGTTCCAAGCATTTATCTAGAGTCATCTGAAATGCATGGATACACATATGCACACAGGTTTATCATGGTATTATTTCTGTGCACATATTAGGAGCTGCTTAAACATTGAATCATAGGACATAGAATGAACTACTATACATACACAATGAAGTAAAATGCAGTTATGAAAAAGAATGAGAAGATAAGATACCAATGGACTGGCATGGCAGCTGTTTAGGAAATGTTACGGGGGATAGGACAAAGTGTAAAAAAAACCATAAGTTTGTTACCTTTTGTGGAAGGAAGAAGGGAAAATAATTAACACATGTGACTGTATCCCCTCAACCCTGCTCTCTCTCTCTCTCTCTCTCTCTCTCTCTCTCTCTCTCTCTCTCTCTCTCTCTCTCTCTCTCTCTCTGTGTGTGTGTATGCACTGGAGTTACAAACATCCTATTTGAAAACTGCTTTGTAAGTATCATAGAACTGTGCAAACAAGTCCATCTGTCTGTGTTGGGAGTTGGGACTCTAACTTTGGAGAGAAAATGCTACAAATGTGAAGTGGAATAAATAAGGATGGTCTAGATAAACATGTGTGTTCATCTATGTTTATGTCATAAGCATATTAGTTAACATTTATATATCTGTATATATGTGTCTTAGTTAGGGTTTCTGTTGCTGTGAAGAGACACCATGACCACAGAAACTCTTATAAAGGAAAGCATTTAATTGGGGCTGGCTTACAGTTCAGAGGTTCAGTCTATTATGGTCATGGTGGGAAGCATGGTAGGACAAAGGCTGACGTGGTGCTGGAGAGGGAGCTGAGAGTTCTACCTCTTAATCTGCAGGCAGCAAGAAGAGATTGTGACACACTGGCCTAGCTTGAGCATCTGAGACCTCAAAAACCCACCCTCAGTAACACACTCTCTTCAGCAAAGCCAAACTTCCAGCAAGGCCACACCTCCTTTTTTTTTTATTTTTTTTATTTATTTATTTTTTTTAATTTTTATTTTGCAATACAATTCAGTTCTACATATCAGCCACAGATTCCCTTGTTCTCCCCCCTCCCACCCCCCTCACCTTCCCCCCAGCCCGCCCCCCATTCCAATCTCCTCCAGGGCAAAGCCTTCCCCACAGACTGAGATCAACCTGGTGGACTCAGTCCAGGTAGGTCCAGTCCCCTCCTCCCATGCTGAGCCAAGGGACCCTGCATAGGCCCCAGGTTTCAAACAGCCATCTCATGCAATGAGCACAGGACCCGGTCCCACTGCCTGGATGCCTCCCAAACAGATCAGGCCAATCAACTGTCTCACCCACTCAGAGGGCCTGATCCAGTTGGTGACCCCTCAGTCATTGGTTCATATTTCATGTGTTTCCGTTTGTTTGGCTATTTGTCTCTGTGCTTTATCCGACCTTGGTCTCAACAATTCTCTCTCATATAAACCCTCCTCATTCTCGCTAATTGGACTCCCAGAGATCCACCTGGGGCCTAGTCATGGATCTCTGCCTCCAGATCCATCAGTAGTTGGATGAGGTTTCTAGCACGACAATTAGGGTGTTTGGCCATCCCATCACCAGAGTAGGTCAGTTCGGATTGTCTCTCGACCATTGCCAGCAGTCTGTTGTGGGGGTATCTTTGTGGATTTCTGTGGGCCTCTCTAGCACTTTGTTTCTTCCTATTCTCATGTGGTCTTCATTTACCATGGTCTCCTATTCCTTGTTCTCCCTCTCTGTTTTTGATCCAGCTGGGATCTCCCACTCACCCAAGCTCTCTTTCCCTCGACCCTCGCCCTTCACTACCCCCACTCCTGTCCAGGCTGTTCATGTAGATCTCATTCCATTTCTCTGTCGTTGGGCGATCCCTGTGTCTTTCTTGGGGTCCTGTTTTCCAGGTAGCCTGCCTGGTGATGTGAGTAGCAGTCCAGTCATCCTTGTTCCACATCTAGTATCCTGTTATGAGTGAGTACATACCATGTTTGTCTTTCTGAGTCTGGGATACCTCACTCAGGATGATTTTTTCTAGATCTATCCATTTGTCTGCAAACCTCATGATGTCATTGTTTTTCTCTGCTGAGTAGTATTCCATTGTGTATATGTACCACATTTTGTTTATCCATTCTTCAGTTGAAGGGCATCTAGGTTGTTTCCATGTTCTGGCTATTACAAACAACGCTGATATGAACATAGCTGAACAAGTGCTCTTGTGGTGTGGTTGAGCATTCCTTGGGTATATGCCCAAGAGTGGTATAGCTGGATCTTGGGGGAGATGGATTCCCAATTTTCTAAGAAATCGCCATATTGATTTCCAAAGTGGTTGTACAAGCTTGCATTCCCACCAGCAGTGGAGGAGAGTTCCCCTAGCTCCACATCCTCTCCAGCATAAGGTGTCTTCAGTGTTTTTGATCTTAGCCATTCTGACAGGCGTAAGGTGGTATCTCAGAGTTGTTTTGATTTGCATTTCCCTGATGATTAGGGATGTTGAGCAATTCCTTAAATGTCTTTCAGCCATTTGAGTTTCCTCTGTTGAGAATTCTCTGTTTAGTTCTATAGCCCATTTCTTAATTGGACTGTTGGGCATTTTGATGTCTAATTTCTTGAGTTCCTTATATATTCTGGATATCAGTCCTCTGTCAGATGTGGGATTGGTGAAGATCTTTTCCCATTCTGTAGGCTGTCGCTTTGCTTTGTTGACTGTATCCTTTGCCCTACAAAAGCTTCTCAGTTTCAAGAGGTCCCATTGATTGATTGTTTCTCTCAGTGTCTGTGCTACTGGTGTTCTATTTAGAAAGTGGTCTCCTATGCCAATGTGTTCAAGACTACTTCCTACTTTCTCTTCTAGCAGGTTCAGAGTAGCTGGATTTATGTTGAGGTCCTTGATCCACTTGGACTTAAGTTTTGTGCACGGTGATAGATATGGATCTATTTGCAGCCTTCTACATGTTGATATCCAGTTTTAAGGCCACACCTCCTAATAGTGCCACTCCCTATGGGGCCTAGAAGGACCATTTTCATTCAAACCAACACATTCCACTACCTGGCCCCCAAAGGCTTTTCACCATATCATAATGCAAAATGCAGTTAGTCCAACTTCAAAAGTCCCCATAGTCTATCACAGTATCAGCACTGTTTAGAAGTCCAAAGTTCAAAGTCTCTTCTGAGAATTATGCAGTCTCCTAACTGCAATCTCCTGTAAAATCAAAATGAAAAACCAAATCACATACTTCCAACCTATAATGGCACAGGGTATATATTACTGTTCCAAAAGGGAGGAAAATGAGCATAGTGAGGAATTACCTATTCATGACTTACTGACAATTATTAACCAGGCCCTAGCCTCTGATGACCATCATTTTACTCCCAATGCTCTCATTATTAACAAAAAGCTGATTGGCTGATAGCTGGGCAGGAAGAGATTGGGTGAGACAGCCTGAGACAGAGAGAATGCTAGGGTCAAGAAGGGTGGAGTCAGGGGAGATGTCAGCTAGGCACTGAGGAAGCAGGATGTGTAGAAAATGAGGTAACAAGCCACAAACCACGTGGCAAAGCATAGATAAGAAATATGGGTTAATTTAAGTGTAAGAGTTAGCTAGTAACAAGCCTGAGCTCTCAGCTGAGCACTTACAATAAGCCTCTGTGTCAGTTATTTGGGAACAGGCAGTTGGGACAGGAAAACTCTGCCTATACTCCTATCATTATATTTTCCTTTTAACTTCATGCTCTCACTCTTTGTTTCTCTGCCTCTTTCTCCCCTCCCCCAACAACTGAGTCCAATTAGTGCTTCTATTATGCAGGTGGGTATGGGGCCATGCTTTATATTCTTCATATGAGTGAGATTGTGTGGTACTGTTTTTCTGTGCCATAACTATTTCAATTAATATAATGATTTCACTGTAAACCCACAATAATTAATAAATATTTGAGGGACAATAGCTTGAGGATAACGTCTCTTTTCCTTAACATTTTTTTCAGTGCTGACACTTAACAATGTACACATACTTATGATTTAACATAGGGTTGTCCAGTCTTTTAACACAGTGACATGAGTTCATAGTGTACAGATGTGTTGTGCTGTATGTGACCTGTGGACAACAGGTTGAATAAGCCTGTCAGTGTGATAGTTTAATGGAACCAACCAACAAACAAAAACCAAAAACCAAAACAAAATGAGTTCAAGGCCAGGTTGGGCTACATGAGACTTTATCTTTAAAAAACCAAAAAAGACTGGGGAGGATGTCTCAGTGGGTAAAATGCCAGCCCCACAAGTATGAAGACCTGAGTTTGGATTCCCCAGAGCCCACATAAAAGCTGGGTACAGCAGCACATACTGTGTCTGTAATCCAGCACTATGGGAGCACAGAAAGACAGATTCCCCAGGAGCTCACAGGCCGACTGGTCTAGCTGAAATGGTAAGCTCCAGGCTCTGTAAAGGACCATGTCAAAACTATGATGGAGAAGTCCTGGAGGAAAGACTGATGTCAGTCTCTGGCCTCTACATGCCCAGGCATGGGTGAATACATCCCTTACCTCACACACAAAAATAAACAATAAGTAATAAATTGTTGTAAACTACAGTTGTAGAATAATGTAACTTTTCTTTCCTATCTTAAATGTATTTTAGTATCTGTTATCTTGCTGTCTTTCAATCTCTTGCTGTCTTTCATTGCTTGTCTTTTCACTATTTGGTCCCTGATTTCAGCATTTATCCTATGTTGTGAGGGGGTTTATAAAAATAAGGAAATATTTATCTGTTAGAAAAGAAAGAACTTAATTTTGACCCTTGTTCATTATGTTTTCTAGTAGAAAAATGATAACAGATGATGACATGTACATGGAAAAGACACAGAGGAACTCTATATTTATATTACCAAGTAAAATAAGCAAATCTAAAAAGACTACATATTGAATGATTTCCAACTATATTAAATTATAGAAAAGGCAACTCTGTGAAGATCATAGAAAAGGTAGGTGGTTGCCAAGAACTCTGGGATAGGGTTTTGGGCAGCAAGACTGTCCTGGATAATTTCTGTGCTAGTTTTAACTGTCACCTTGATAAAGCCTAGACTCACCTGGGAAGAAAGTTTTAATGAGGAATTGTCTAGAGTGGTTTGGCCTGTGGGCATGTCTGTGGAGGATTGCCTTATTGATTTGGAAAGACTCATGCTGTGGAATAATCTTTTTGTATACTGTAAAGATTTGTCATTCTAATTGGTTTAATAAAATGCTGATTGGCCAGTAGCTAGGCAGGAAGTATAGGCTGGGCGACCAAACTAAGAATGCTGGGAAGAGGAAGGGCAGAGTCAGGAGTCGCCAGCCAGACACAGAAGAAACAAGATAAGAATGCTGTACTGAGAAAAGGTACCAAGCCAACGTGGCTAAACATAGATAAGAATTATGGGTTAATTTAAGTGTAAGAGCTAGTTAGTAATAAGCCTGAGCTACTGGCTGAGCATTTATAAGTAATATTAAGCCTCTGAGTCAGTTATCTGGGAAGTGGCTGCTGGGTATTTGGGAGTTGCTGGCTGGAGAGTAACTTTCTTTTACAGATGCAGCTCACTGTGGGCCTCACCATTCCCTAGGCAGGGGGTCCTGAGCAATGTAAGAGAGGAGAAAGCCAGTTGAGAGCAAGCATGCACTTTAATCTATAGTTGTTCTTGATTGTAGATGTGATATGACGAGCTGCCTGAATTCCTTCCTTGATCTCTCTGCAATGAAGGACTGTAACCTAGTAAGCCAACTAAACCAGATATTCCCTAAATTGCTCTTTAGTCAGGGCATTTTGTCAATAACAGACTAGGACAGACCGTACCTAGCAGTCAATATGTGTCTCTATACATTAAGAAGTGTATAAAATAACGAGCAAACCCTCATATAGACTGTGACCTTAGTTAATAGCTAAGTGAGAACACCGGCTCTTCAGTTCCAATAAGTGCCCACACTACCAAGTTAGTGACGGGAAACCATGTGTGGAGGGGGCGGAGCATGAATGGCTCTATCTCCTGTTGGCCTTAAATTGCTAAGAACAAATTTAAAATAACATACATTCAATTATTTTAAAATTACATTTATTATTTTGTGTGTGCATGTGTGTCTATGTGTATATAGGTCAGAGGAGTGTATATAGGTGCAGGAGTCGTTCCCTCCCACCATGTGGGTCCTGGGGATGGAACTCAGACCATCAGCCTTGGTAGTGAGCACCTTTAACCACTGGGCCATCTCCCTGGCCTAACTGAATTTAAATCTCCATCTCATAAATTCATTATCTACCATATCATTGTTCATTTTCTCCTTCCCTCTCTCCCTCCCTCCCTTCCTTTTCTTTTCTTTTTGAGACATCTGTGTATCACCAGCCCTGGCTCCGATCCCAGCAGGCATGCTGTCTTCGGGAGTTGATGAACCCTCGGAGGTGAGGTCTGGCTGGTGATACTGGGTCTATGGAAGCGTGAGAGACTGGTAATGCTGCCCAACTCCCCTGAAGCCCAAGCAACCAATCGCTCTCACCGTGATGTCTCTGTGTCTCCTGCAGGCCTGGGCCAAAAGAAACCCTTCCCTTAAACTGTTCCTCCTTGGGTCACAGCACGCAGTCCTTCGGGGACAGAACGTGAGGAAAACTGAATGAAAAAAAAAATAAAAAGGAAAGGACACGACTGCTCCTAGGTGTGGTGGAGGAGAAGGTTTATCGTAGATAAAAGGGATATTTACTGTAGATAGACAGAGGCAGACATATCTGGGAAAGTTCAGAGTGCTGGTGACCCTGAGCCATGTGAGGAGAGGCGGAGGGGAGGGGGAGGGGAGAGAGGGGAGCCAGGTGCAGCAGCCAGGAGGCCCAAAGGTACCCAAAATGGTTGGATTGTATAGGGAAGAGCAGCCCAGTCCCCTGGGCTGGAGAGTTCGGGTAGGGGGTGGGGTATGCAAGGCTGGAGGATCCTGTACCAGGTAGGGGCTGAGGGATGCTGGGGGAACCTGGTGGCCAGGACTTGGACTTCTCCAAACTGCTGGCCCTTGACAGAGTTTGTTGGTTTTGGTGTTGGGCTTTTATTTTTATTTATAATATTGGTTCTTGGTTTGATTTTGGTTTATAACTACATTTTCATTTCTAAATCAACACCCATTTATTTCCCTTTTAAATTATTCGTTGCTCTTTACAATTTCGGCTTTGGTTTCTCTTATTTTAAAGCTTTCGTTGGTGTACACAGTTAAGAAACTGTGTACAGTAACTTCATTATGACTGCTCCATACCCACCTGCAGTGCACTTTAATCGTGTTCACCTGCTCCATTTCACGTCCTCTGTCCCTTCCAGGTGAAGGATACTCCCCCTTTTACAGAAATTGAGCCTCTTCACTGCCATTCACTTAGGAGACCAAACATGATATTTGTGTCTGTGGAACCGGCCTGTTTCATGTAACATCATCTCCAGTTCCACCTATTTTCCTTAAAAAAGAGACAACAGTTTATTTTTCTTTGTGGCGGAGTATGGGGCTCTTCCCAGGATTCTGCTTATATGCTATATTAGTATCAATTTATATATGGAATCATCCTTGTATTACTGAGTAAACACATCTTTCCTATGTAGTATTTTTTTTTAATGTGTATGGGTGTTTTCCCTGTATTTATATCACATATGTACCATATGTGTTCCTGGTGTCCACAGAGGCCAGAAGAGGGCATCGGATCCTTTGGACCTGGAGTTACAGACAGTTGTGATCTGCCATGTAGGTACTGGGAATTGAGCTCAGGTCTTCTGCAAGAGCAGCCAGTGCTCTTAACTGCTGAGCCATCAATCCAGTCCCATAGTATGGTCTTTTTCATATGTTGCTGAATTTGGTGTGAAGGATTTTCATATCTCTTTTCAGCAAGGAAATTGGCTTCCATTTCCTCTTTGCTGTGTCTTTGTGGTTTTGCTAGCAGGGAAGTATTGGCTGTATAGAATGATGTGTTCTTTTCCTTTCTTATTTATGACATATTTTCAGAGCATTCATGTTTATTCTTATTTAAAGGTCTGGTAGATTCATCACCAAATCCGTTAGATCTTCTTTGTTGGGAGACATTTTTTTTTTCTTACAAGTTCAGTGTTGTTGTTTTTTATTGATCTGTTTGGGTGTTTTATTTCAATATTGTTAGTTACTGGTGGGAGACTGGTCTGCTCATTGCTAAATATTCTTTGTAGGAAGGATTATTAAAAAACAAGCTGTTAAAACAATATATTTAACAACCTATCCCAGACCTTATTACAAGGAGACAATATGGTCTTAGATGCCCAATAGCTGGGTTTGATGTCACTGGCTTAGGATGAGTTACAGTTAAGAAGTCACAATAAGCATTTGAAAGTGACCCGTGCTTGAAGGCTCTTCCTTTTACAATAACAGATCCAAGGCCATTTTGCAGAGTTCCCCTGGAAATAGGCAGATTTCAAGAACCAAAGATTTTGTTTCTTCTAACCATACCCTCAGACTCTGACATGCCCCACTGGGACCTGAGTTAACTATCTCCAAAGCATACTGATAGTGTTTTTCTTCTTTTCCATTTGGGTATGGGGTGTGTGTGTGTGTGTGTGTGTGTGTGTGTGTGTGTGTGTGTGTGTGTACATGCATGTAGTGTGGTGTATGCACGTTTCCATGTGTGGGCACGTGTGGGTAATTATGAACTCTGTGCAGGAGCATGTGGAGGCTTCAGGTTGATTTTGCTGCTACCTTATTCCCTGAGCAGGGCCTCTCCATCAAACTAGAATTACACGCAGGCCACCACAGCTGCCCAGCGTTTCTGTGGGCCCTGAGGGTCTGAGCTAGCCCTCACACTTGTGTGGCGAGCACTTAACCATTGTGCTATCTCCCCAGACCCTAACGGTGGTTCTGAAAGGAAACCAAGTAGGTCCAGGTTCCAGCCACACCAGGTTAACAGAGTTGGCACAGTTCTGTGCCGTGTCTCAAATGTCCTTACAGGTGATAGAGGAAACTGCAGAGAAAATGGATAGGTGTCAATTCCCACTCTGGCAGCTTGTGGAAGGAGGCAAAATTATATTTCCTTAAATTCTCTGATAGAATTGCCCCCCCCATGTCAAAATGCACCAATTTTAGACATTTGTAAATGATAAAACATTCAGAAATCGACTCACACTTTTACAAAAAGGGAGAGCTGGTCATGGTGGCACCCAGTACGCAGGAGGTGGAGGCAGAAAGATCAGAAGAATATAGCCAATGTAAATTATATTGTCTCAAAAATATAAACAGTAATAAGAAGGATGAGGGGTGTAAAATTTGCCATTAATTTTGAGTCAAGTAAGTTAATGAGCTGGAGTGGTTAAGAAAGATCAGCTGGGTTTGTATTGTGAGGAAATTTTTTTTTTCTTTTTTTACACTTATTATTGCTGTTTAAAAAAATAATCGGTGAATCCGGGCATGATGGTGCACTCCTGTAATCTCAGCACTTGCTGGGCTAAGTATGTTTTTCTTGCTAACCGTTCCCACACAGTATGTGTGTCTGTACAAGCAGTAGCTTCCTTTCTCATACCTGGGACCACGCATTTGATCTTCAGCAACTTAAGGAAGGAAGGATGGATTTGTTTTGGCGTGGTTTGAGGGCACAGTTTGTCACGGTGAGGAAGGAACGGCAGGAGAAGCAGCCCTGGGCTGTGGCAGCAGTAGTGGGAGGCAGTTCACTCATGTCTGGGAGGGTAAGGAAGCAGAGATGGGACCAGAAGAGGGGTCGAGTCATAAAGCTCAAGACTTGGCTTCTAGCACTGACATACCTCCCAGAGGGTCCACCACTTCCCCAGACAGCACCACCAGCTGGTAAGCAAGTGTTCAAACACAGGAGCCTGTGGGGGCACTTCATATCTCCTGTAATAGTCCATTCAATTGGCTCTGCATGTCTTCACCTTCCACATCCACACCATCAGCCAATCAGAGATTGAAGCTGCTGTTAGACCCACAGTGGTTGTATCTGAATATGACTACATAGCTTTTTCCTTGCCATTATTCTCTAAGTAACACGTATTTATATAAGATTTACATTGTATTAGCTATTTCAAGCCATATGCAGACATTTAAAGCAGTCAGGCCTTGGGTAGGTTATATGCAAACACTATGCTTATTTTATAAGGATACTGGAGAATCTGTGGACTTTGAGATCTTTTAAGGAGTCCTGCAGATGCTGGGGAATGACCATACCTTATGTTACTTGGCTTATCATGGTAGCAGGTATATTAATTACCTTCAATAAATTAGTACTAAGCATCTTAAAACAACAAACATTTGTCTACTGCAGTTACCAACAGTCAGAAACATACTTCACTGGGTAGTGGTGGTGCACACCTTTAATCCCAGCACTTGGGAGGCAGAGGCAGACAGATTTCTGTAAGTTCAAGGCCAGCCTGGTCTACATAGTGAATTCCAGGACAGCCAGAGTGACGCAATAGACTCTACCTCAAAATACAAAATAAAACAAACAACAGAAATATACTGTAGTTGGCATTTTTTTTTGGGCTGCCAACCAGCTCCCAAATAAACACACAGAGACTTATTAATTATGAATGCTTGGCCTTAGCTTAGGCTTGTCCCACTAGCTCTTTTTTATAACTTAATTTAACCTGTTTCTATTCATCTACGTTTTGCCTTGGGGCTTATTATCCTTCTTTCATTCTGTATGTCCTCCTTTCCTGCTTCCTCCATGTCTCATGGCTGGCTCCTGGCATTTCCCTGACATCTCTTTTTCTTTCTTCCCCAAGCCTACATTCCTCCTCCTACTTACTATCCCTGCCTGGAGGCCCTGCCTATAACTCCTCCCTTGCTATTGGCCATTCAGCTCTCTATTAGACCAATCAGGTGCCTTAGGCAGGCAAGCTAAAACAGCAACATATCTTTACATAGTCAAACAAAATGCAACACATCTTTACATAGTTATATGCATCACATCTTTGCATAGTTAAACAAACATTCCACAAAGTATACCTCTGCTGGTGGTTCTGGTTCAGGGTTTCTCAGCCAGGGCTACAATGAACTGACTGTAGACTAGAAGAAGGATTTGAGTCTAAGCTCACTCATAAGGCTTGTTGGCATATGGATGTCTTCAGACACAGCAGCTGAATCCCCTGAGTAGCTTGGGAGTAAAATGGCAATGTCTTATAATTTCATTTCAGAATGCCTGGCCTCAGTAGCTTTCCTTAACCACACAGGGAGATCTCATAATCCCTTCCTTCTATCCTTGACTCTAAAGCCAGAGCCATGTGGCTGAAGCTGCCAAGTTCTGCTGGTTGCTGGGGCTGGAACATGGCCCCCTCATTCAATTACATCTTCACCAGCTTTCTGTTTTCAGTAGTTTCCTTCACTGCCTAAGCTTGGTTGTCCTGGAACTTTCTAGACCATGCTGGTCTTGAACTCAGAGATCCATCAGCTTCTGCCTTCTGAGTGTTGGGATTAAAGGTGTGCACCACCAGGCCTGGCCCTAAGCACTCCTTTAATTCCTTTTCACTTTTCTTTAGTTCCTTTTCTCATATTGGAAGCTTAGCTAGGTGGGGTCTTGCTCTGAGGTCAACACTCCCTTTATTTCACTTAGCATCAGGCTTTTCTTTAATCTGTTTATGCTTCCTGGTATCCCCTTTCTCCTCAAACTGTGCATTTTGTATTTTTCCTTGCTCAGCTTGCTCCTTTTTATTATAGATCTCATAAGCATGGCCACTAATCATAACCAAGCAACACAGTTAATACTAAGCTGTCTGGAAATCTCTGCCAAAGCTGTTAATCCATAACTCTTCAATTTAGCTTCAGGCAGATATTTTGAACAAGGGCAGAAATCAGCCATATTCTTCACCAAAACATCCCAAGAATGATCTCTAGGCCACATATTAATATTCTCCTCTGAAATCTCTTGCACCAGGCCCCCACAGTTCAAATCACCCTCAGCACCACTGTCTTTCATGCTCCTACTAGGATGGCCTATTAAGCCCTGCTTAAAGTATTCAGCTGCTTTTCTAATCCAGAGTCTCAAAGTCCACATTTCTCCAAACAAAAGCATGGTCTGGCCTATTACAGCAATACCCCAGTCCCTCGTACCAAATTCTGTCTTAGTTAGGGTTTTTATTGCTGTGAAGAGACACCATGACTAAGGCAACGCTTATAAAGGAAAACATTTAATTGGGGCTGGCTTACAGTCCATTGTCATCATAGCAGGAAGCAAGGCTGCATGCATGCAGGCATGGTACTGGAGAGGGGACTGAGAGTTCTACATCCAGATAAGCAGGCAGTAGGCAGAGGGGGAGAGGGGGAAGCTGGCTTGACTCTCTGAAACCTTGGAGCCCCCCACTGACACACTTCCTCCAACAAGGCTAAAACTCCTAATAAGTACCATTCCTTATGAACCTATGGGGGCCATTTTCATTCAAACTACCATACTGGTCAACAATTTTTGTTGAACGACTCAATAAAATGAATGTACCATGAAAGCAGCTAAGAGCTCTTGGATCCCCGAGAGTGACAGACAGGTAAGACCCTTTCTCACCTCACAGTTTCCCCATCCTTTTCATATCTCCATTCTCATCATCATCATCATCATCATCATCATCATCATCATCACAGCCTCTATCTCTGTGGCTCTGTTTTCCTTGTCTTCCCAGTGGGCTGCAGCAATCCAGAGCTCTGCTGTGTGAGCTCTTCCAGACCCAGAGTGTGCCAGCCAGCATGGCAATTGAGTTTTGTTTTCATTATACAGGCTTCCTGTGAAGTTTCAAATTAATTTGAATCCTCTCCTCACTTTTAAGGCCTCTCTACAAAGGGCTATGTTCCTGCCTTTCTTGGTAAATGGGGGCCTATCCCACGTCCCTAGAATGGTTTTCATTCTGGCGAGGACTGCATGGCCCTCATCTCGCTGCCAGGGTAGTGAGCTTCCAGACTTCCAAGCTGTGGGTGGCTGTCCACCTGGGCTCTGGGGAAGCACGCCCAGGCCACCTGCACTGTGCCAGCACCCACCTGTGTCCCATGGACCCCTCTCTTTTCAAACTCACACCACAACATGCATTATTATCTGTTTTATTGTTTGCTTGCGTCTCTGCTAATGATAGACAGCATGAAAACAGTTTTCCTGCAGAGCGCTAAACATTTAACTGTCTTCCTGAGACACTTAAGCTAAGGCTGGTTATGGCATTGAGAAATATGTATAGCACGACCTATTGGTATGGGTCAGGTACGGGATGCTTGAGTCCCTTAAGTAAAAGGACACAGTACTTGTGTGTAACATACACACCTTCTTGCATACTTTAAGTTACCTACAGATTCCTCCTAATATCTAGCACACCACAAATGCTGTGTAAACAGTTGCTGCTCTGGATTGTTTAGGTGTTAATGTCAGGAAAATACACCTGTGCACGTTCATCACACATGCACACTTTTTGAGGGAATTTTCCATTGTGATTGGTTGAATCCTCAGATGTGGAACCCATGCATACAGAAGGCCAAATGTACTTCGTGTTCTTCTGTCCTGATCCCTATTTCTGTTTCACGCACGAACGCACTCAGGAGAAGTGATGATGGAGAAAAGGACGCTCCTGTAGTAACATGCGCCAGCACTGCATTAGTGTCCGCTGTGCTCTTGAACGTCACCCAACTCTGCAGCAAATGTTACGGACCTCACTTTGCAGAGGGTCAGGGTGTCGGAGGGTTTTAGGTTCACGGGACCGACCATGCTCCTTTGCTTTCTATGAAGCTGGTTCAAGGCCTCCTGCCAGCCTCTTCCTGCCCTCACTCAGCATGAACACCTTGCTCGCCTGAAGAGTTTTTTTCCACTGAGAGTGAAGAAGCCCGAGTGATAAATAAGGTGAGGTGCTGTCCTCATCCTCCAGCCAGGCTGGGTGTGTGGAACCCGGAACCGGAAGTAAATGACTGAGATGAGGTGCTGCCCTCATCCTCCTACCGGGTCGGGTGTGTGGAACCCGGAGCCTCACGTTCCACAGCTCGCAGTGGCAGGAACATTTTTGGGCCGTGTGGCATGGAAAGCCACATGGTATGACCCAGACAGGCCTCGGGGAGCGGTTTCAAAGCCATGTCCCCCTCCAGGCTGCTTCCCCACAGAAGTCATTCAATCCCATTTCCCCATCTCTTGGATTTCTCCTCCATTTTTAAAAATAATATTTCTAGTAGGTGCCGGGCTGACTGATCCTACTAACTCTGTGAGTTATTAAGAACCTCAGTTCCCCTAATTCATGATCAGAAGGCTTTTTATTTATTTACTATTTTAAAGAGTAGGAAGAGATTTGGTAGTCTCTCTAGTAGGAGTCACGGCCAGGTTCCCACTGAGAGATCCACACAGAAGGGTCCTATATTCATCCCAGGCTCAGGCCTCCCGTGTGGCAGCTGAGCCATCAGGCTGGCTGTGAAACGCCTTATTTTATTTTCTGCCTAACATCAGGCTGCAAATGAAAATACCTTTTCAACCCCGGTATTATTACCCCTATGGATGGTACCTTTAATGCGCGCTATTCATTGTTATAATGGCCGCACCTGTGTAGCAAGCGCACATTAGAACCGCAGCAGCTGTGGACTATAATTGCAAAACATTATTTTCTGTTTCTCCCTGAAAGCTTTTGTGCGTGCGTGCGTGCGTGCGTGTTTGTGTGTGTGTGTGTGTGTGTGTGTGTGTGCACATACACACGTGTGTTTCAGTGTCCATGTGTTTGTTTCATCTGCAATGACTCTGGCCCAAAGAGTCTCCCGTCCACCCTACTTCCCTTTTTATACAAGGTCTAAATTCAAATACGTTTATTTCTCAGTGCATGTTTCAGAGAATGTCAGATGCTAGCCCCATCCTTCCCACCACACATGGTCAGTAATGACACTTCAGAGAGCTGCTTGGGGGCCTGTGGTCTTGGGAAAGGTTCCTGTGATTACTGTTGCCGGGAGCAGCGGCCTTTATGTGCTTGGCACCCAGGCGCTGCCATGATTAATGCATTTGTTCCTTGATATTCAGCCCTTGGGTGTCTGCAGGACAGTGAATCAGTTTAGCATTTGCAGATCCAGATAATCACTGGCACCAAAGATGTTTTTGCATGAGGGACTCCCTAGCTCAAAACAAGATTTCTAGGAAAAAAGAAATGTTCTCCTTGTTTCTCTCCTTTCATTTTCTTGCTATTCTCTGAAGCTGCTCTAGTCCTTGGTACAATACCGAGACCACTGGAAAACTGCTACCATGTCAGCTTTAGCAACTGGACGGAAAGTTAGCTTAGAGCTTTGCGGGTGGGAGGCAGCTCCTGCATCCTCATCTGCCTCCATCCCATACATCATGCTCCCACTTCTCTGGGGACACTGGTGACACACATCGTGACACACTGACGTTGAAATAGGTACTTGTCGTTACCTCAGTCACTGCCTGAGAGAGAACAATGAGAAGCGCCAGTTGGTTAAAGAAATTGAGCTCCTTTCCTACCCCTGTGTTTACCTCATTTGCAAAGACATCCAGGACCTGCTGCTGCCTGAGCAGAGGATGCTTGTGGAGGAAACTGAGGCAGTGTTCTAGCACAGGTGTCAGTGGCTGACCGGTTTTGACTGGGTGACAGGACCACTCATCTCAAGTACTGGGGAACAGAAGATAGATCTGCCAATAGTTTGGGGGGGACTTGTTGCAAGATGGGGCTTCTCTGCAAAGTTTCTCCCCAGAGTGAATGTAGACATGGTGGGGGGTGTCAATCACAGTTAATCACATCCTTATAGTGAAAATATTTCTCGGAGAAATGGTACCCGAAACCCTGTGAAGCCCACAGGAAGAGGGGCCCAGGTTTTCATGCAGAAACTCACACAGCAAAACAGTGTTGAGGAAGACAAGTGATGCAGGTTATCTGTCTTGTTCTCATCCAGTAGTGTAATATGCTTTGCAGGCTTGCAGACGTCTCCACACCGGACTCACAAACACAAGGCACAGATGTCACAGAGATGCTGCACGTATTTGTTGTGATGGTGGAAACCGACCAAGTATTCAGCTCTCTCTTTGCTATAGTTTTATTAATGTCTGTTTTACTAAAAAAATAATAAAATAAAATAAATGGTAAGGACAACTGACTAATCAGAAGAGGAAATCATTGCAGGATACCAGCATTTTACAAATGATCAGGAAGAACACAGACATCTCTTTTTTTCCCCTCAGGGCTTCGCATACACTAGTTATATATCCACAACCTCTTCAGGTGTCTCTGGTTTTTTTTTTTTTTTTTTTTTTTTTTTTTTGATTTTTGAGACAGGGTTTCTCTGTAGCTTTGGAGCCTGTCCTGGAACTCACTCTGTAGACCAGGCTGGCCTTGAACTCACAGAGATCCGCCTGCCTCTGTCTCCCAAGTGCTGGGATTAAAGGTGTGCGTCACCACTGCCCGGCTCAGGTGTTTCATTTTTAAGTCTTAAGTTTTAAACCAGGTGGGGTGGTATGTCAACACTCGGGAGGCAGAGGCAGAAGAATTACCGGTTTGAGGCCACCTTGGGCTCCACAGCAAGACTCTCTCAAAACACTACAAGGAAAAGTTGTAAGTGCTGTTAACTTTTTATAATATTAAAATACGTTGAAAAATTCAAGACAGGCTAGGCACACTTGAACTTATTTATAAAGTGAGATTTTCAGCAGCAGCAACAACATTATAAAGGGGCAGAAACAAGTTGGGATTCTGCCAAGATTTTTTTTTATCAGGTCCTGTAAGTGTTACAGAGTGTGTGAGATTTTTAAAAAGCTGGGTAAACCTGCTGAGTGTGACCTATTTTCCCCCTGGAGAATTTATTTAGTGTTGAAATGGGCTTTCAGTTCAATTTGCAAAAGTTTTGTGATTTTTTTATAATGACTTGATTTATTATTATTATTATTATTATTATATTATTATTACTATTATTATTTTTAGTGTATCAATGTCGTGTGGCAATAGTAACAGAATAGAGAAGAGACCAAAGCAACGTTCTTTTTATTGCCCTTGTAAACGAGGCAACAAAGACGCTGTGAAGCAAGAGCCCGGTGGTTGTTCATTGTGCTCCTGTCCAGGAGGTGGCAATATTTCCTTAAGAATTTTCCAGAGAAGCCTTGCTTGAGAAAAATCACAATTTATCTGAGGACATTGTCGTTGTGTTTTGTTCTTCTTTCAAAGGCTCAACACAAGAAAGCTTGGCCCCCACAGCCATGTTCTCCCTCAGTTTTCAACCAATTAATGCACATTACTGTTTTTTCCTTATGAGAGAGAATTTAAATTGTTCAAGATTTTCAGTCTGAAATGAGAGTGAACAATGAAGTGCACCAATTTATTATAAAGACAAAATTTTAATCTGTCCGTATCCTTAAATCATTCTGCTCCCCAGGGAAAGAGGTCCGGGTGAAGTTGTTGTATCCTTAGCAGTTAAATTTGGTGCCTACTCACAACGATGACCATGTTTTTACTTAAATCCCTTAAAATTATGCTTTGATTGATCTTCTTTTTTCTATGTTTGATGGCTTTCTTGCTTCGTGTGTGTGTGTGTGTGTGTGTGTGTGTGTGTGTGTGTGTGCGTGCACGCACATGTGTGTCTACATACCTTTGTGTGTGTGTACCTAGTGAATGCTGGTTTAGTGTGTGCTGGTATGCTGTGTACACTAGCTACTTTTATGTCAGCTTGACATAAGCTGGAGTCATTGGAGAGGAGGGAGCCTCAGTTGAGGAAATGCCTCCATAAGGTCCAGCTGTAAGGCATTTTCTTAATTATTGGTCAATGGGGGACCACCCAGCCCATTGTGGGTGTGCCATTCCCGGGCTGGTGGTCCTGGGTTGTATAAGGAAGCAGGCTTATATGTGAAGCAAGTCAGTAAGCAGCACCCCTCCATGGCCTCTGCATCAGCTCCTGCCTCCAGGTTCCTGCCCTGCTTGAGTTCCTCCTTTTGGTGATATGGAACTGTGAGTGAAAAAAAAGCCATCTGTCTCCTCCCCACGATGCTTTTGGTCATGGTGTTTCATCACAGCAGTAGTAGCTCTAAGACACTGTGTATGCTTGCTAGTGTATGTGTGTGTAGAGGCCAGAGGTTTGACATTTGGTGTATTCCATCACTTTCCACATTGTTTATTTGTTGAGATAATGTTTCTCTATGTAGCCCTGGCTGTCCTAGAATTCACTCTGACTGGCCTCAAAGAGATCCACCTCCCTCTGCCTCCCAAGTGCTGGGATAAAAGGCATGCACCACCATACTGGCCTTAAATGTGTAGTCCAGGCTGATCATCCTGCCTCCTTCAGCAAATCCTTACTGGTGTACATCACTACAACCAGCCACACCTTAGTTTGTGAGACAGAGTCTCACTTGGAACCTGGAGCTTGCCAGTTCAGCCACACTAGCTGGCCAGCAAGCCTGCAGACCCTCCCAGGCTGGCTTTTTACAGAGGTGCCAGAGGCCTGAACTCAGGTCCTCAGGCTTGGGCAGCTAGCGCTTGCTGACCGTACCATCTCCCCAGCCCCAGCTTTCTTGTTTCTCAGTATTTGCTCATGCTGTGGAGATTCAGCAGCAAGGGGCCAGGGAGTGAAGAGCCTTGTTTGGACTGAGGTAGTGAAAATGAAATGGTGGATCCAGTTATGAATATTTAGAATCCTACATGTGATCTAGTGTCTTAGTAGTAAGTTTGGGGAAGACAGACCCAGGAGCCCAGAACCTTGGCATGTTTACTTCTGGCCCACCTTATCTTCATCCCATTTTCCACTATTTAGTTTGTGTAGTTGAAAACACACACACATACATACACATACACACACATACACATACACACACATACACATACACACACATACACACACACACACACACACACACACACACACACACACACACTGATGAGTAGGAGCTAAAGAAACTATTATGAGGCTGGAGAGATGCCCAGTGGGTAAGAACACTTGTTGCTCTTATAGAGGGCCCCAGGTCAGTTCTCAGCACCTACAGGGTGGCTCACAATGGTGTATAACTCCAGCTCCAGGAGCCTGACACCCTCTTCTGACCTTTGTGGGCATCAGGCACACAGGTGTTGCCCACACATACACGCAGGTAAAGCATTCACATACATGCAATAATAAAAAAAGAAAATTGCAATTACTTTATCCATGGCTGACTTCTGACCAGAATATCTGTCTAAATTATTTATATTCTGGTTTTAGCAAAAAGTTTGAAAACAAAGTTTGAAAATAAATAATGTCTGAGTTGAGAGACATGCCATTCACCCCAATCTGACCACCACACATTGAATACATGGGTTAGAACATCACATCTTATGCAAAAAACATGAACAGTTGCTATGTGTCAATGAAAAATAAAAATATTAAAAAAGAAAAAGTTTGAGTCAAATATTACTTACCTATAGCTAAGTAATTGCTCCAAGGCCTAACTAAAGAGTAAGGTTGATCTTTATTTTCAGACTGGGTCTTGATATGTAACCTAGAGTGATTTCAGACAAGTGAGTTTCCCTCAGCCTGAGGAGTGCTGGGGTGTGTCACCATGCACAGGTTAGGACGGAGTGAGTCTTTGTGTTTTTTTTATCTTGTAATCTTGTCTTTCATTCTTCCTCTTGGTACTTTGTGGGGGACTGTATCACCAAAAAGACCTTCACCATCAAAAATCCCAAGATTTCTTCACCCCAAATGGTGAAGAAATATCAGACGTTTTATGCAAAATTTGCCTGTAAAACATGGAAAAATGACAGTAGTATGTATAGATTTAGGATAATGTCTGTACTTCCTTCTTCAATACAGTAGTTGTTTGTTGAAACAGAGGTCCCAGTTTAACTCATTTACTGTTGGTGAGTTGGAGATTATGAACTTGAATTTCATAGGTATGTGTGAGGCTCAGCCTTAGTCAATATTTATACATAATGGGAGTTCTCATCCAGCCACAGGACTTAGTTATGACCTGGTTATCTGTCATAGCCCATCTATAAAAGTGATTTTAATTATCATCATCAGCAACAACAAACATTTATGGAGGAGCTACTGTGTGTTGTAATTGAATTAATGAAATTGTTAATTGTTGCTTCCTCTTTCCATAAATATTTTCTGAAGTCTAATATCAGTTGAAACACAGAGGCACCAGGCTAAGATACCTTGCCGTTTAGACAGATCAAGTGGGCATTCTTGAATATGCAGAGGGTTTTATTCCTGTTCACATGTGTAACTAAAATTTTCTCCCCAAACCAGCTTAAAAGAAACCTATTCCCAATGGAATGTTCTAGAACCACTAGCAGCGGGGTCCTTGTATGTGGAGATTCAAAGTTCCTGGCAGAGTCTCAGTGCAGTACCCCGAGGTCTTCCTCTGTCATTTGTCTGCGGTGTGCCTAGTAAACCCGACCTATCCTTTCCTGCTGGGTTGTTAGAGACTATATTAATTACCTTTCCTGTTCCTGTGATAAAATAGCCCCGCAAAGTGACCTGAAGGAAAAAGCGTTTATTTTGGCCCTCAGTTTGAGGGTGCTGCCGTTATGGTAGGGAATTCATACTGGCAGAAGCTTGAAGTGACTGGCCGTATTCCATCTGTTGTCAGGAAGCAGAAAGGAATGACTGCTGTCCTCCTGAGCCTCTTTTTCCTTTTTTTCTTCAGTCACGGACACCAGCCCATGGAATGGTGCTGCTCACAGTTAGGGGGGCGGGTCTTCTCACTCAGTTAACCCAGTCTAAGCACTCCTTCACAGTACAGGAATGTTCTAACTACATTTAGACAGTCCCTCCCAGACATGTTTGGGGGCTTGTCCCTAGGTGATCGGATAAGATGACAGTATTGATCGTCACAGGACCCCTTCAAGCTGGTGGTGAGCATCCTATGGTCCCTTGGCATCCCTCTCCTTCAGTGCCCTGTGCTGATGCTGACTGGATTATAGTTTTGGCCAATAAGAGGATGATTTTCCTCCAAATATCCAGTTAGAGTTTAGGCTTAAAGAAGGATGGTCTAGTGTTTTGTTTGTGACTCATCTTCCCAATTCCATTTCATTCACTCCTACTCTGGAGAAGCCACGAAGCTCTGCCCAGAATCACTCAAGGGATGGGCGGGGAGGCACACCCCTGAAACACCCACGACTGTCTCTCAGTTCTGACATTTGGCCAGTGTCCCTGGAGATGTTATGCCCTGGCTGGGGTTCCCATTCCTACTCAGTTCCCAGGCCAGCAAGTCAAGGGCAACTCTCGCCCTTCGCTTGTTCATGACTTGTTCTGTTTCTGTTTTAAAGTACTTCTGTGCTGCCATTTCTAACTGAAATCTGAGCTTTGTCTCAAACATAGAACTCCTCCCAATTGAGGACATATAATTGAAGTTTATTTATATCCAAAGTCTGTATTATTTGCACTCTCCCACAGTGCTCTTAGAGTTAGACACGGAACCCAGAGTGGAGGTGCTGGAGAGTGAAAGAGAAATTAGAACCACAGGATTTTATACAACTGGTAACACAATGGCGTCTACAAAGTAACTGGCCAATTATGTGATCACATTTTGAGACAGAACTCTGACAGCTCATGGAGAGTGTGGCCTAAATTGTTGGTTTGAGATGAGACTTTTTGAGAAATCCACAGAGGGTTAACATAATCACTTTCTCTTGCCGTATTTAAGTCATAGAAAAGATTAACATGTACTAGGCTGAATTGAAACGACGGAGGCAAAGCTAACAAGAAGTAATTTTGCTTCTGACAGATTCTCTTCTGCATTCTTCCACTTAACTCCAGATGGAGAGCAATGTAAACCTTATATCATAAAATAAATGCCTATTGATTGATTAAACATTGACGACAGCTCCCTGCCTCCATCTGGATGAGAAGGGGCTTCTTTTGAGAATTAACCCTTCGTAGGCCTGATACATGCTGGTAATAATATACATCCTGGATTAACCCTCCCATAGGTCTGATGTGTGCTAGTAATATACATCCTGGATTAACCCTTCCATAGGTCTGATATGTGCTAGTAATATATATCCTGGCTTTTGGAATCCAGACTGTCCACAATTGTGCAATTATGTAAATGAGGCTATTATTTTTCAGATGTGCTGAGCATGTGATGGTAAAATTCTACTTTTGGGGTTCAGTTTAGATCCAGCACACATCAGAATGGTGTTGCTGACTTCATTTCATCAGGAGCACATGGTGCCTCCTCATTTTTGGGGCACTCTCTTCTGGCTCCACAATGAACAGAGCTTTCTGTAAGTAGGATTCCCTGGGAAGGAGTTCCCCATGTAGTTGAAATAAGCACTGCTCACTGGAGATGTTTCTCATCTAGGCAGTCCTTTGGCCTGATGAGAAATACACATATCTTCTGTCTCGCACTCAGAGTGGGAACGAAAGGAAAGATGTGTGCTTATCTTGATTTTTTTCATCCCAACAGCAGCTGCTCTATAGCCATTGATTTAGTTTGTGATTTTAGATGGTGAGCCTTTCTGTTCTTTTCACCTACAGCTCACCTCTCCCAAGGCCCCATCCTTGACGGGGGTCCTAATAATGGATTCAACACCATAGCAGGCAGTCCTGCTTCTGCTGGACAAAATACTCAGTTTGGTTTTCATTCAACAACTCTTACTGGACATTCCGGTGAGCAAGCAATGTTACACAATGCAGGAAGACACAGAACTAGGAACTCACTCATCCCTTTTAGAATTTATTAGAGGAAAGAAATGGTGCATCGGTGGGACTAGAGACAAGGCAGAGAACAGAGTTTGGGAGCAGGAAGAGAAGAAGGAAGAGGAGGAGGAGGAGGAAGAGGGGAAGTTTAAAGCAGAGGAACGTTCAGACAGCAGAGATATTTAATATGAGGTCATATATTCTGAACACATTATGTATGAATCTATCTAAATCCTCTTAGACATTCTTACCTCCTGTGCTGTGAAACAGGGCATTTAAAATATTCATATAAGATGTTGTACTATAAAAATTTTTGTCCCCTCTCCCCAAAAATTAAGAAGTAGTTTGACTTCTTAAAGTCCAAAGTTCCACTGCACTTCTTATAATGAATGAAATTACTTGACAAAATTTAATAGGTGCTGACTAATTGTAGATTCCTAAAAGGCCAGCAGTGAGGACTTCAACATTCCCTGAAAGCATATCAGTGTGCAAAGAGACATGCCTAGTTGGGCAATGTGATTTGGTAGGTAGGGTAAACTATTGGGTGCCACTTCCAATTCGGCCACTCGTTCACTGGGTAGTCATTTAAATGCTCCATATCTATCTTAGTTTTCATAGCAATAAGATGCAGACAATAAGGTTTTAGAAGCCATTATAAGAAATTAATGTTAGAGTAAACTGTAGCGTCCTGATATTTCAGAAAACACCATTTCATCAATGTTCAGTTGTACAGTGCAAGAAGATGGTGAGGTACCTTCAGAGGAACACTGTGAAAACTCTATAAATATATTAAAGTGTCGTGTGTGTGTGTGTGTGTGTGTGTGTGTGTGTGTGTGAATGTAAAATGTAGCTGGGTATGGTGGCTCATACATATAATCTCAGCACTCAAGAGACGAACACAGTAGATTGTTATGAGTTTTGAGACCAGCTTAGGCTACATAGTAAGTTTGAAGCCAGTCTGAGATACAGTGAGAAAATGTCTCAAACACACACACACACACACACTACTTAGTCACTTGCTGACTATTTAATTCAAGCTATTTCTGTTCTTTTTGAAGCATTTCAATTTCTCAGGAAGGAAGCTAGTATTGCTTTAAGTTTTCCTTCTTAGAAAGTTAATATTGTCTTAGGTGTTTTGGACATCCCACCTCATCCCAGCTCCTGTCTCTGCGGGCTGTTAATGACATTTGAACTTACACTCGAATGTAAGTCACGAAAGAGGATCTCCCGTGCATGAAAGCCCTGCAGACTGCATGATGAACAGATCTCGCTCTGAAGGTGACCTGCTTTCTGCACAGCTGGGGACTCCCGAGACAGAATCAGTTCAATAGCCTTCTGGCTCTGAAGTGGGTTTTGTGAAATTCCCCCACCACACACTCTTATTTTTCTGGCCCAGCTTTATAGGTTCATTCAAGCTGACAGTGAATAGAAGCAAGACTCCCAAGCAAATGCCTTTAAGTTGTGGTCTCTTGGGGATCCCAGTCACCATGTGATTGACTGGTAAGAGTCTTTCCTTTAAGAAACAGATCCCATAACAGGCTACTTGGAAACTCTGCAAATCTGGAAGATAGCATTGATTTCTCTTAATGGATACCTACCCAACTTCAGCATTCCATCAGGACAATGCAGGCTGACAGGCAGGCTTGGGCAAAGAAGGTAGCTGCAGTATACCCTATACTTCACAGAGCGCTGCCTGGCCCTTGGGCTCCTTCATACAGGACAGAGGTGTGTGGTGCCAAGGGAGGGCATGTTCAGTCATAGTCACTAGCTTTTTTTTCTAGATTAGGTTAAGAATACTGAGGGCCTCAGGATTCCTCGCTAGATGCCTTGAGTGTGTTTCTGAGTCTGGCACGGGCTCTTCCCAGGTCCTTTCTCTCGGAGGTTGTTGAGCCCACCGTATGTTAGTTACTGTCCTCACTGCTGTGACAAAATACCATCAAGGGGCAAGTTAAAGAAGAAAGTGTTCGCCGGGCGGTGGTGGCGCACGCCTTTAATCCCAGCACTTGGAGGCAGAGGCAGGCGGATCTCTGTGAGTTTGAAGCCAGCCTGGTCTACAGAGTGAGTTCTAGGACAGCCAAGGCTACACAGAGAAAGCCTGTTTCAAACAAACAAACAAACAAACAAACAAACAAACAAACAAAATAAAAGGAGAAAGGGTTTATTTCAGTCTACAGTTACAGGGATACAGTCCATCATGGCAAGTGAGCCATCAGGAGCTTGACCACATTGCATATGTACTCAAGAAGCAGAGCATGATGGGTACTATTGCTTAGCTTCCTTCCTCTTTTCTGCTCAGTCCAGGACCTGAGTCAATGGAATGGTACTGCCCACAGTCCAGTGGGTCTTCCTGCCTCAGTTAACCTAATCTCAATCCCTCACATGCATTCCTGGAAGCTTGCCTCCTAAGCGACTCTAGACCCTGTCGGGTTGACAGTGTTAATTATCACACACTGTGTGTATCCCTAGCAAGCACACAGTGGCTGCACCAGTTCACACTCACACCAGCATTGCGGAAGGGCTCCTTTTTACCCACATCCTCATTGGTATATGACCATTTTCACTGTCCCTCCTAATCTACGCAGTGTCAACGAGCCCACAGTTCTAGCTTTGTGTTTGCTTTCAACCCTAACTCGTACATCCAAGTGAACCCTGGCCGTCTCCGGTCTGAATTGCCTCTGGACTTCTCGTATGCCACATGTCAACTGTTCTCATCATCTTTTCTCTGTCTGGGTCTCTCCCAAGTTACTTTTTCCTTCTTACATCAAATCAATTGCTAAATCCTGATGGTCCAACTTCAGTTTTTTTCTCAGATCTACAGATTTGCCCTTATTACTTTGTTAAATTGGGTGTTGCTTCCTGATGATCTCTTTACCTTCAATCTTGCTCCAATATTATCCACTTTTAGATTCCAAAAGAATAATTTATGTAAGGCATATATCCCATCAAGCCATTCTTCTTCTTGAAAAAAAATCACTGATACTCTAGAATAACTGCTGAGGCTCTTAATATAGCACACAGCCCCCTGGCAATTGCTCAGATTCACCTCTTCCTATCTGTCCCCTGCTACAACTTATATTAAAGTTATATTTCAATATTGCCTCCTTGTTATGTACCTCCTGCTCACAAACACATGTGTTAATGTTTCACATGGTAGGGCCTCTTTCCTAATATTCTCTCTGCCTCAGATGCTTTTCCTAAATTCAGGCTCCAAATCACTTCTCCCAGGAAGTTTCCCCAACCTCACAACTGATTCTGTGGTCTTATTGTAACTTTTGGGCAATTCTTATCACTATGCTATTCCATTATATTGAAAATATCTACTCATGGATACGCCCCTCACAATGCTTAGTAACTCTGGAACTAGGTGTGTCTGAACTAGGACACTGATAGTTCGGTGTCCCCAGCACATCGGTGTGGGAGGTATTTCTTGTGTAGCATCTTTCCAGTCACCACCATGTCCCACTGTCTTCACTGGAGTACTGAGCGGTTGTAAGCCCTATTGGTGGAAGGAGTTTTTCTCTCCTCATTCTGCATTGTGGAATGACAGAATCTGGTGCCAAGGGACCTAGTTCTCTAACTGCAAAGACACCACAATGTTGAGGACTTTTGCTTGACCTACTAGTTAAATTGTCTGGGAGGATCCAAACTCTCTGAATTCCCTCTGATGGACCAACTGATGATTGACAAACTGAAGGGCAGCTGACTTGGGATCAGTATTCTAGGGTGGAGTTTGCTTCCCACATGGCCTGATCTTGAGAAGTACACTGGAGGCTCCTTTAGGGTCCTGGATTCTCCTACAAACGGCCTTGCCACGTGGTTATCAGGCTTCTTTCAGCATGGTGTCTGAGTTTCCAGAGGGCAGAGGTGGAAGCTGTCTGTCCCTTCAAAGCAATTTCTGGAATGGGTGCTGGATTGTCTGCCCTGCATGCTATTGGCTGTTCAGCCATAAGCTGAATCTAGATCCTGTGGGAGAAATGACAGGAAGACCCAGGGTGCTGAGCACATAGTTGAGTAGGGATGGGGGAACAGGAAGGGAAGGATCTGGGGTGTAGAGCCCATGGAAAGGATTTTGGAAAGGATTTATATTCAACAAACAAAACAAAACAAACAAAAAACACAATAAAAAACCCACATTACTTTGCCACCTTTGGCCTGACCTCAATTATAAAAGATTAAGGAAAGTAAGTCCCCAGAGCACACTGACATGTGTTTAGATGCGTTGGGAGCACCTCAGCCCTAGGTCTCAGGCAGCAGCTGCACCCTGGCATGTGATCCATCTATCTTAGAAGTGAGTCTTCCACCTCCAGTTTGGAGGGACTACCAACTGACACCACGTGATGCAGATATGCAGTATCCCAATAAGCCACCAAAATTGGAAAGCCAAGGGCAGACAAATGAGTGCCACTGTCTCCAGCCACAGTTTGGGGGTGGGGGCAGTTTTTGTCTAAAAGATCTGTCTCAGCCTGGACTCCCAAACAGGTCCTGTCCTTACTCAGAATGGTCCTTCCTTTCTTGTTGCCCTAATGTGATGTGGCTGCTGGTTTCTGTCCTTGTCACTGCTTCCCAGAACTGACTGTCTGGTTCAGTCTCTCACCTGGAACTTTCTGTTTGACTTTAGGTGAGTTACTCAGCCTCTCTGGACCTCAGTTATCTTTATGTTCAAAATGAGGAATTATAGATGGAATTGAATGAAATAACGCATGTGAAACATGAAATATCATGCCTTGCACATAGTAGCCACTTCACAGCAGTACACACTGTGATTGTTCCCAGCCTCAAAAAACCTCATCTGGAATTGTCTTTGGCTTCCACGCATATTGAGGGGAGGGGGAAGAATGTGGGAGGCTCCTAAAACATTAGTTACCCCTGGATGAGGACAGCTCAGCGTCATCTATATTGATGATCTTCAGACCCTCACGTGGCTTTGGGGCTGGGGATGATAATGACTCTTATTAAGAGCCTCTGGTCCGGTGGGTTATCATTCTACCATTAGCCCTGGTCATCTCCTTCCATTTGCACAGTCCTTATCCTACACTGAACAGAAGACCCAGGAAAGATAATGATCCTCATTTGTATCCGTTAGGGTCTCAACCTGCTCTGAAACGTTCTTCATTAGCCCGTGAGTTGAATTTGTTTTCATTACCCTTGTCCTCTCTTGCTTCTGCCTTTTTCTGGGTATTTCTCCTTGAAAAAAATTTTTAACTTGGTGAGAAATTTATTTTCTTATATCTTCCTGTGCTTATGTTTTTTAATCTTGTGTGTCACTGTGTGTGTGTTTTATGTGTGTCTGCCTATGATGTGTGTGTATGTATGAGTGGTTTATATGTGTTTGTGTTTTATACATGTATGTGTGGTTTATGTATGTGTGTGTTTGGATATGATATGTATGTATGTGTATGTGTGTGCATGGCTGGGTATGATATGTATGTATGTATGTACATATGTGTGTGTGTGGTTTATGTGTGTGTATGTATGTATGTGTGGTTTATGCATGTGTGTGTGATATTTATGTGCATGTTTGGGTATGATATATATGTATGTATGTGTGTGCGTGTGTAGACACTCATCTGTCTCCCTCTATCCTTTTCCACCTCACTGTTTGTGAAACAGTGTCTTCAGTGAATATGAAACTCATTAATTCTGCTGCTGGCTGGTCCACAAGCCCCCAGGATCCGGCTGTCTCCCTGCTTCAGTCCTGGGAGTCTACACATGTCCAGCTTTTGAAGTGGGCTCTGGGGACTTGAACCCAGCTTCTCACGCTTGACCAGGAGTCCCTTTACCAGTTCTATCTCACCGTCGTCTCACACGGTTCAGTGCGCTGACCTAGAAGCCTTTTCCCCACAATTGTATGCAGACCTTCCGAGGTTTGGGTCTTTAAACCGCTCTGTTCCATGACGACGGGTGCCCAGAGAGCCGCAGTGGAGCTTCAGAGAGAAATGCTCGATGGCAGCAATGCAGTTTCCCTTCTACCAACCAGATAACTAGCAAACCATCAGTGGGGCGTTGCCGTCGCTAGGTTTGCGTGTAAGCTCAGAGAACTAACCATCAACTCAGTATGCACAAGAACCCAAGCACACAGCTGCCTCCGAGCTGAGGCTTCACGGGTAGAAAAGAAGGGAGCTGGCTTGCTAACGGGAGCTTCCTTAGGCCAGGAGAGTGGATGCCGTTCTGGAACCTGGTCTGGAGGGGTCTCTGAGGCTTCCCCATCTCACAGGATGTCTTCCTCATACTGCAAATGGCCCCAGGGGACACAGAAAACCGCCGAGAGGAAAGCAGAGTCTCCTTCAAGGTGTCATCGTGCAGGGAGGAATGTTCGGGATTTCAGACAGCCCTGGCTCCCACGTGGTCTTCCCACAGTCACAAATGCGATTCTGCTAGTAACTGTTTTGGTAAATGAGTCACATTGTAGCAATCTCCATGAATCAGAGATAATTATATTTTTACTCAGCCAGCACTGGTGAAGAAAACTCCCTCATTCTTCAATTAGCTCTTTTTACTCTAGTGTTTCAGAGGGTCTTTCAGAGAACGGTAACCTAGTTCTTCAATCCCTCTCCCAAATCAGTGAACGCCTTCTTGGTTTTCACGCCTCCCGGTGTTTTCTTGGGTTCTTTATCATTCTCCTGCTCTCCCCATTCACAGGAAGCCACTGCAGTGGATTAAATTAGGCTGGCCCAGAGGGGACAGAGATAACATTCTTCCATAGCCAGGAGAGTTATTTATAAACCGTGACATTAGTCTCTCTTTCCTCAAAGAGAAAGTTATTGTTCACATCTCATCTGTCTTATACTAACCTAAAATCTTCTTTGGAAAGACCATGGAATTGAGATGAAATTGCCATTCTAGCTACTGTTCTAAGTCCCAGAAAGTACATTGAGGGCTTTACACGGTCAGTTCCCACCAGGTCACAATGATCCCATGAATTAGCTATTATTTTCTCCAGTTAACAAATAACTAAACCAAGGCTTTAAAGATGAAATTATTTGCGTAGGTCCTACCAGCTGTACCTGGAGTCAAGCTTTACTTGGAACATCTATTATTTTATTGGAATTTTGCTTTTTGGGGGGCTTACCTTGAACTTGATTTATAGCTGAGGATAACCTTGAACTCCTGATCCCCCTGTCTCTACCTCCTGGATGGTGGGGTTACAGGCATGCATCCCTAGACCCTGTGGTTTAAACTGTCTGTTAATATATTGCCTCCTTTGTAATCTTTCTGTCTTCGTCTGTTTGGATGTCTAGAATAAATTACTGGAGACCGGATAGTTTATAAACAGCCTGTAGTAATTATTCTTTTGGTTATAGAAAATGAGAAGTCTAAACTGAAGGTGCTAGAAACTTCTGATTGTGATGCGGGTCGACTGTGTCCACTTTTGTCATGATGACCTCAGACAGCAGAGGACTGAAAAGGGACTCATGTTATATATAGCCTCATTTACCAAGTTCTTATTCCTCTTCATCAGGGTGGAGCACCAAGTCCAGTCCTCTCCCAAAGACCTCACATTAATACCATGGCATGGGGGATTAAGTTTCAACATGAGTTTTGGAAGGCCACAAAGTTTCAAACTACAATATTGCTCTTATCTGGTAAAGGGGTACCATCTCTGTGCTCTGGCCCTAAAATTGTGGACCTACCTAGAGTCATCAAAGCTATACTTTGGGGTCATTGGAATGTCACCACTGAATATCTGGAGATGGGCAGGAGCTAAGGCAGGACCGGGCTCCCCAGCTCCCATTTCTTTATGCATGCTTCCTTTTGCAGACTATGTCTGGGGCCTTTGGGAAGTTGAGATACATTTCAGTTTGTCTTGAAGACCTTCATAAGTTTATTACTTATTTATTTATTACTTATGTGTGTGGGCAGACATGTAGAAGTTAGAGAACAACTTGTTGGAGTCGGTTTTCTGAAGCATGAATCTATTTAGTCTTTTCAATAAAAACCCAGAGTCAGATATCAAGGGTGAAAGCTGAAGGATCAGAGAAGCAGAGCAGCAGCCACCAGAGACTTCTTACCTCTCCAAATGCTCAGACCGAATAGGCCTGATATCTCTACTAATCCTCAGACTGAATGGGAGGAGATCCTGTCTCTACCCATCTTATATTCCCATCTCCACCTCTGTAGTGCTGGGATTAAAGGCTTGTGCCACCACCGCTTGGCTCTGTTTCTCTTTTAGATGGGTTCCATCTCATGTAGCCCAGGGTGGCCTAGAACTCCTGATCTTCCTGCTTCCTCCTCCCCAGTGCTGGGATTAAAGGTGTGAGCCACCACTGCCTGGTCTCTATGGTTAACTAGTGGATAGCTCTGCCCTCTGATCTCCAGGCAAGCTTTATTTGTCAGAACACAAACAAAATATCACACAAGTTTTCTCCTTGCACTATGTGGGTTCTAGAGATCAAATTCAGGCCATCAGGCTTGGTGACACGTACCTTTCCCCTATCTGGTGCCCTCTTTGGGAACTTTGAGTTTGCCTTTTATGTTCTTCTCTTTTATTGCTGTTCATCTTCTCTCTACAAACCATCGCAGTGGGCTTTACTGTGTTCCGATTTCTATGGCCTGAGGTTGAGCCTGGCTGGCAGGTGATTCTGTGTACAGCCAGGGGGTGATTCGCAAGTACCAATCGTGGGTCTGATCTGATGGGAATGGGTGAGGCCTGATAATCTCATTTCTATTAAGGACATAGGGGTGAACAGTGAGTAGTTTGGGGAAGCAGTCCCCTGAGGCCCATGCAGTAGTTTGCTTGCTGGCCCGAGGTGCTGCTGGGAGGTGACTGCCTAGTGGGAGGAAGTTACATCACTGGGAATGTGCCTTTGAAAGGAATGTGGTACCCTAGCTTTTTTTGCTGTTTCTTGTTGCTTCCCAGATGAGAAACTTTGGTCTATCACATGGTCCAGCCATGGTGCTCTTCATCTCTGCCGGCCAAGAAGCAGTAGAGCCAGCTGGTAACCATGGCCGTAATCTCTGAAACTATAAGCTCAAACAAACTTTTCTTCTGAATAAATTGTTACCCTCGGCATTTTGTTTCAGTGATGGAAAGCTGACTGATGCAGGTTGTGAGGGTTGACAGACTCAGGTTCAGTTAGTTTGGAGTGTGGTACGGACATCAGCATCTTTTCGTCTTCCACCGTGACACAATGTATCGTCATCTAAGTGGGAACCTCTTGTGTGGCCTTGCCTGCTCTCCCTCTCCATATCAGAACTTGTTCTCAGGGGTGTTGTGTGCCCTGCCTGGGCCAAAGTCCCCATCCCTGAAACAATGCTTCCTATCTAAGATCTGCCTGCCTAGCAGAGAGTGACCATCGCGTTGTCCCCAAAGGCTCAGCTCTTCACCTGCTAGGTGAGCTTGGGTGCATTCGTGCTTCCTCGTTGCTATGGTGGAATACCCAGCAGGAGCTGTTCACAGGAGGAAGGCTCTACTGTGGCTCCCAGTTCAAACGTACAGTCCCGTCATGGTGGGAAAAGCAAGGAAGCGGGAGCATGGGGCAGCTGGTCACGCTGTATCCACGGTCAGGAAGCCAAGAGGGATGAAGGCGGGTGCTCAGCTGACTTCCTCTTTTTTATTCAGCTGGGGACCCTAGCCCGTGAAATGGTGACGCCCACATTGTGTAGGTCTTCCCTGCCCAGTCAGACACACCCAGAGGTAGGTTTCCATGGAGATTCTAAATCCAGTAAAGTTGACAGTGACGATGTGCTATCACACAGGGCTGATCTACCCACCATTCTGGGCTCCTGTTTCCTCTCTGTGAATCAGTGAAGGTAGAGCCAGGCTCAGGGAGAGCCTGGTTAGACCAAAACTGGGTCCTCACCCTTTGCTTGCTGCTTCTGAGAGGTAGGGTGTTGCAGCCAGGGCTGCTGGGGAGGACTGGAAGGTATCTTAGAGACTGATGTGGTGGCTGTTGCGAGAGCTTTGCCTCCTGATAAGAGACTTCAGTCCGCCCCCTGACCAACTTGGAGATGGACCATGGAAAGCGGAAAACCTAGCCAATCAGTCAGGCCTCAGGGAATAGCTGCCGTGGAGAAAAAATGTCTGCCGATTCTTCAGTCACTTTCCAAGGTGATGCTAACCCAGGGCCATCTCCACAGCAGCTCCTTCATCCTGTTCTCCATCGGGCTGTATCGTTCCCTCCCTTGAAACTGGGGGAATTTGTTTGGTACCTTTCATGTCACTGGTCTCTGTGAGCAACTGGAAACTGTTTCCCCATTTCACTCACATAATAGATAAGACAAGAAATTAGCAGCTGGATGACCAACCTAGGGATGAGACTCTGCCTGTACTGGCACGTGTGCAGTGTGTTATGGTACATGCTGAACTGTTTTGAGTAAGAGCCCACAGCATCACAGGCCCCTGGCAGTCCGTTCTTGGTGTTCTCCTCTGCCCCTACTCAAGGTTCCTCCATCCTGGAGACATCATGTAAACCTGTGAGTTACAGAACCACTTTAATGTTTGGCTCCGAACTACCATGGGAACTCACTCTCTCTACACCACCTTCTTCACGGCCATCCCCATAGAAAGCTGAATCCCAGGGGTGGCCCCCATCAGCAGCATTGGCCACCTGGCAAGCTGTGAGGTCTGTGGTCTCTACAGTACTGGCCCAGACTTACTGAATCAGAATGAGCCCTGGTCAGTTCATTCTTGTGCACATGAAGGACATGAGACACTGGTCTGAAGGAGCTAGCATGGGTTTCTTAAGTCCAGGAGCTGGAGTTGCTGTATTTGGTTATGTACATATGTTGGCTGGCTGCTTGTCATTAGCACAGCATCCTACCTCTAAGATACTTCCTCAGTGCAAATGGCAAACAGGGCTGCTACCACACTGCGGACAAAGGAGGGGACATGGCTGAGTCTGTAAATGCTATAGGCATCATGCATCCATGACCGGCTGTCCTGGGAAAGGGATGTTGACCCTCCCCATGCAGAAGGAAGTGCCAGGCTACACCTTAAACTCTCCCTCTTTTTAGACTGTCTTCCTTAGTGTCCTGCTTCACACTATCAGGAACTCCCAGGCTCGGGTGGATATGAAGAAAATGAGAACTTGGATTTATTACATTCATAAAGGGAAGGAGGCTGGGCATGGCGGCATATCCCTGTGATCCCAGCACTTGGAGGGTGGAGGTAGAAGGAAAGGAGTTCAGGGTCATCTTTGGCTACATATCAAGCTTGAGGCCAGCCTAGGCTACATGAAACCCCATCTCAAGGGGGAAAAAAGAAGAGAAAAAGAAGCTCCCCTCCCCAGCAATAAAGCAGCACCATGACTCAGTGTTACCAAATAAAGTTTATTCTTTCAGTTACAGAGACTGTAGAGACAAGGTACTGTCAGGGCTGGTTTCTGCTGAGGCCCTTCCCCTGGGCTCGCAGAGGGCCATCTTCTTGGTGTGGCCTCTCATGGTCTTCATGTGTGCTTGCGTTCTAACCCCTTCCTTCTCCAGAGGACAGCGGTGGAGCTGGATTAGGGCTCAGCCTATCAGTGTCGTTTTGACCTGTCCACGTGTCTAGTGAGAAGGTTGGTTTGGAGACTGAGAGCAAATCTGCCTCATACCCACTCTCTGCCTTCTGAGTCCTTTGAAAGCTCCTGGCGTGGAGATGCATCTGGGATGTCTGTTTGCGTCTTGAGAAGGCATTGTCCCTGGATGCATGACTGCCTCCCAATCCCTGCACCCCTTTCTCTAAAGGCACCTATCGAGGTTGGGGTGAGACCCATCCTAACAGCCTCATTTAAAACTGATGACCTCTGCATGGACATCCTTCATTCAGAGGTACAAGGGCTTAGAACTCCAAGATCTTTTTTCTTTTCTTGTTTTAAATTGGACAGTCCATAGCACTGAATTTAGGCATTTCATGCAAACCTTCCTGAAACTGCTGGCTGAGAAGAGCGTTTCTTTCTTGCTCTTACCTTCTTACCTTCCTTTTGCAGTGGAGAAGGTGTGTGTGTGTGTGTGTGTGTGTGTGTGTGTGTGTGTGCGCGCGCGCACGCGCGCGCGCGCAGAGGGCAGGACAGACAGTGTAGCTAGAAGAAAGAAAGTGCGGCCATGGCAGGCTTTGTGGTTGTTGTTGTTGTTTAATGTTTAGAAAACTAAAGAAAGGGAAATCAATTATAGGGCCTACCTGAATTTTATTTCCTCACCCCAAACCAAATTACTCAGCAAACTTATCGCTTGCTCTTGCAGGCTTTGGTATTAAAGAAAACAATCAGGCGGGCAGGATTAATCTCCGGCAGCAGCCTTATCTTTAACATGCACCTTTGTTATTTTCTGATGAGCTTCCCCCTTCTGCTGCCACGTTGTACCATACCTCACTGGTTCCTTTCATTTTATCATCAGGCAGGAGCGGAGGACCTTTCAGTTTATTAAAAAACCTTTATTTGTGAAGAACAAAGAGGGGGAGAAGGCGAACAATGAGGTCAGACAATCTCCTTCCTGCCAGGAGTCACTTACCTGTTATTTAGAGTGTTATCAGTTAGGGGGGACCAGCATCCTGAAAATGAGGCCTGACAGGCTCCTCAGGGTGCTGGTGCACACACACACACACACACACACACACACACACACACACACACCCCTCACATCTGACTGACTGCACATCAACCTCCATAAAAGATCCTGGACTTACAAGGTTGTGGGTTTTTGTTTGTTTGTTTTTAAACTTTTCAAAAGCCTGTGCAGCAACTCCACCCCTCGGCGTCCTTTCTGTTTCACTTTCTCCTCCAGGGGGGCCAAGGTTCCCGTAAGGAAGAGAGCCTGGGTCATTTTAGTCCTGTGTGAGCTGAGAACAACTTGGTTGGTTATCAAGGGAGCACATATCTTTATGTATCCCTCATATCACCACCACCATTACCACCAATACCACTACCACCATCACCACCACCATCACCACCACCATCACCACCATCACCACCACCACCATCACCACCACCACCATCACCATCACCACCATCACCATCACCACCACCATCACCACCACCACCACCACCATCACCATCACCACCATCACCATCACCACCACCATCACCACCATCACCATCACTGTTACCACCATCACTACCACCATCACCACCATCACCACCATCACCACCACCATTACCACCATCACCACCAACACCATTGTCATCACAACTACTATTATCACTATTACAATCACCACCACTATTACCACCATCACCATCATCATCACCATCACCACCACTACCACAATCATCACCATCCCCAGCACCATTACCATCAGTACCACTGCTACCATCACCATCACCACTATCATTACCATTATCACCATCATCACTACCACCATTACCACTATCACCATCACCATTACCACCATCCCCACCACCATCACCACCATAATCACCACCACTACCACCATCCCCACCGTTATCACCATCATCAGTATCACCATCACCACACCATTATTACCATCACTATTGTGGCACTTTGAATATGTTGCCCCCATAAGTCTTAGGCATTTGAATACTTGATTCCTAGTTGGCAGGGGTTTTAGGAGAATTAGTTTTGGTCTTGCCGGAGGAAGCATGTCAGTGGGGGGGGGGGAGGGGAGAGCAGCCTTTGAGGTTTCAAAAGATTCTCACAATTTCCAGTTAGCTCTCTCTGCTTCCTGATGCTGCTCTAGTCACCGGATGTCCATTGCTCCACTTCTTCATCTTTGATTCCAGCCAGCAGCAGTCATGTTTAAATGTCACCAATGTGTTTGCCCCGATGGGCAGTGCAGTTTTGAGCAGGTCACTTAAAGCTCTCCAAGCGTTAGGCAGCGCAGGCTGGAAGGACTCCCAGGGCTCCCGGGGACCTGTGTACGGTGTGCACACTCACCTGGTGTTCACACGGTGATGCGAATCCGAGCAGCATGAGGCTTGGTGAAACCTGTCGCTTTGGTCCTCCAGCAGGTGTGTTTGTCTCATACGGCTTCAGAAGACCACACACATGACTATGGCCTCTTGAGTCAGAAGCCCAGACACAGGGGCACTGGGTCAGCTGCTCAGGCTCTCCCCAGGCTGATGCCAAGGTGTCACAGGCTTGTGAGCTCACCCGAGGCCCAGGGTTCTTTCTCTTTCACACCTTCTCAGGACAGGCAGTGTTCTCAGCCCAGAGGATGCCTGCACCTCCTAATCTTGGGCAGTTTGTACTACACTTCTCACCTAGGATGCTGGGACCACATCTTCTGTAACTTTACCTTTTTCTCCCCCAGAGGTTACTATGATTAGGTCAGGCTGACCAGTGCTACCCTCCCTCTTGCTTGAGGGTGATATTTTTCATGTTCACAGGTTCCCCCAGAGCAGGGCACAGCTTGAGCAACAAGAAGCAAGAACCTTGGGCCACCTGAGAAGTCTACCTCTCTCTCATACAAATGTTTCCATTTCTTCTGTTCTATTCTCTCTCTCTGGGGTTCATGGTTTCCTAAAATCAGTCTCCTCTGAATTTTCTCCTGGGGTTTGGGGTGAGAGGAAGATCCATCGAAGGCTGGAAGCTCTGCTGACCTCACTGAAGAGATGGGGAATGACTGTTATGGTTTGTCTTATAGCTGTTTGGAAAGATTCTAAGGGTATCCTAGCCCTCGGGACTGGCTAAGCCCATGGAGTTGGGAGTATGCAGGAAGATGGATCAATGGAGGGAGCCAGGAGTGTTGGGGACCTGGCTGTAATGCTGGCCATTTGCCTGTCTGTAATTGACAAGGGTTCCTTACTTACTTGGTGACCTTGAACTCTACTGCCTTCTCAAGGTTTTTCCAACCCCCAACTTCCTGTGTGAATGATCTCAATTCAGAAGCTGGAATCAGGCCTTCCAGTCTTTGACCTTGCTTCCTGTTAATTAGCTTCAATTTCATCCCAGATCCTAATCTCTGAGGTCCTGACCTCGTTGGTAACCTGAAACCCAGTTTCTGAGTTTCTCCCTTGCTCATTTTTGATTCTATCTCTGAGTCTGGGGTGGACCCTGACTATCATATGATTTGCTTTGGCAACACAGCAGGAGATGCTCCACCTCTTCTCACAACAAGGAACTGGGTCACCCGCATGTCCCTCTCCCTGGGCAGCCAGGTCTCTGGTGTGCACCTCATTCTCCCGCCTTGGCCCTCCTTTTGCTCTTCTGCTTCCTGGGAGGTTTTGGAGTCTCAGGAGTGAGTTTGAAAAGGCTCGGACAGAGGCCAGCTTCTCATCCTGACTTGCTTCTGTAAACTCTGGTGAACTCACATTGCTTCCGAGCTGAGATCAAGAGCTGCATCCTTCTCTGGGGATTGATGTCCTGGCCTTACCTCTAGGATAGGGCTTGGGATCTAATGACAAAGGTCTTTTCCATCCTGGTTGCAGTAAGCTGCTATTTTGATCATATAGACATGGATGTGCCCATACACAGGCACACACACACACACACACACACACACACACACACACACACACAGAGTCAAACCCACAGTGAGACTCCACTTTATACTCATTAGGATGGCTGTTGTTAAATATGTATGAAAATGTCATAATGTGTTTCATTAGTTTATATACTAATTTGAATAAATAATGGGGGGCGGAGACAGCAAGATGGCTTACCTGTAAAAATGCTTGCTGCACATACTGAGTTTGATTTCTGGAAGCCACATAAAAGACATGGTGGTGTCCTCTGACTTTTACAAGCACACCAAGACATGTGTTCATGTACCTCCCCACTACATACACCATCCACATTGATAATAAATAAAACCCCTGAAAATGGTTGTTAATAATAGTTCTGAAAAAAGTTATAGTGGTAGATGGCCAGTGCTGATGAGGGTGCAGAGGCTAGCACCCTCGTGCATTGATGGTGCAAAAGTAATATGGTGCAGCCACAGTGGAAATCAGTGCTGTAGCTACTCAAAAACTGAGCTATGAGATCTCCCTATGAGCCCGGTGATTCTGCTGCAGACATATACTGTATATAAGAGAATGGGATGCAGAAGCTCAAGGAGGTATGGTCACAGCAGAGTTGCCCATGATGCCCCAAAGGTGAAAACATCCAAATGACCCTTGACAGATGATCGGATAAACAAAGCCGTGCACGCATACATGATGGAATCACATGATTCAGCCAGCCACAAAAGGATGGGAACCCTGACGCATGTTATAAAGTGGGTAAGCCTACAGGACGTTATGTCAGGTAAAGTAAGCCAGACACAGGGAAACATCAAATTCCATTTGTATGAGATATACATACAATCCATCCATGAAAACAGAAGATAGAATGGAATGCAGGGGTCAGGGACAGGAAGTGGTGTTTGTTAAATGGATGTGATGTTTCTGCCATGATTTGGGTAAGTGACTCTCCAAAGTCTCACATGTTAGAGAGTTGGTTCTTACCTTATGACGTTATTGGGTGGTAGACTTCTGTTGATGGGAGGAAGTTAAGTCATTGTGTGTGTGTGAGTGTGTGTGTGTGTGTGTGTGTGTGTGTGTGTGTGTGTGTGTGTGCAGGTGCGCTATTGAAGGAGATAGGACAACTTTAGCTGCTTCAGGCCTTTTCTCTCTTGTCTTTCTGGTCAACCCTCAGTGAGCAACCTCCTCAGCCGTGGGTTCATGCTGTGATGTGCTGCCTCCTGACCAGGCCTGAGCAATGTGGCCAACCAGTCCCCATGGAACCCTCTAAAATGGAGCCCACACAAACCTTACCTCTTTATATGTTGATTGCCTCCGGGATTTTGTCACAGTAAGGGGAAACTAACTTTTGGTTTAGGAATGAAAATGTTCTAGAGATGAAGTCGTGATGATTGCATGACATTGCTGGGAATTATTCAGTGCTGCTAACAGTAGACTTGGAAACAGTAGAAGCAGTAAATTTTGTATCACCCACAAAATAATCAAGACATAGGCATGTTTATGTGTGTTGTTTGAAATACTATAATGCATACATTACAAATTTAAGAGCTGTTTGTTTGTTTGTTTGTTTTGGACAGGGTCTCTGTATTCCCTACATAGCCCAGGCTGGCTTTGAATTCCGATTCTCCTATCTCAGCCTCCTGTGTGCTGAGGTTGCAGGTGTGCTGCCATCATATCTGGTTCAGAGACACAGATATTTTTGAATGGAAATGGTGTGTTTTAGCTCAAGACACAAGACACTCTGTCAACACGGGTAAAGCCAGTGAGAGAATGCCACAGTGTATGAGTTCCTTCCAGCTCTTTCCAGCTAGATGGCAGGATGTGGCAGCTGTATTTATCCCACACTTAATAATTAAACACAGAAGCAGCACTCCAAACGGAAGCATCCTGCTCTGGGTTTGCACAACCAACTATTTGAAGATGGTAAAAGTTTGTTTTATTTTAAGAATTGCATAACCTGCTCTTCCACCATGAAGCATGTTTACGTCTATATAAAAAAGTGGCATGAAGCCAGGCATCATGGTGCATGCCTGCAATCCCAGCACTCAGGACAATTAGGAGTTCAAGGCCAGGGTTACAGGAAAAAAAAATCCTGTCTCAAAACAACAACAGCAAAGACAAAATGTGACATAGAAAGGGGATGTAAGATAAACACACCTCATTAACTCAGAGGAAGACTTGAACTCTTCGTCCAAAAGCTCTGGCTTGGGAGGCACAGTGGGGTTTAGGTCGTGTGTTAACCAGCGTTAATGACTCTTTTAGCAAGTTTAACTTTGAGTGTGTGTGTGTGTGTGTGTGTGTGTGTGTGTGTGTGTGTGTGTGTGTAGTACTGCAGTTTTCTCCTGTACCAAGCAAAAGAGATTATACAGGAGTCATTCATGCATTCCACGTGTATTCATGAGCAGTTGCTTTGGGTAAGGGACTCTGCTAAGGTCCCCATGTCCATCCGAATCACAGGAAGACCTGAGTATGGGTGCTAGAAGCAACCAGTCCAACAGAGGTGGGTGTGTAGCTGCAAGTTCTTCACCCAAGCACTCAATCAATATTTTTTGTTTGAAAATATTTTGTAGTAGTATTGTACCTGTGCTGAACATGTGCAGATGTCTTCCTTGTTTGTACCCCCTGAACACTACAACAGTTTACATGGCGTTTATGCTGTATTAGGCATTAGCAGCCATCCAGAGATGATTGAGTGTATGTGAGGATACATGTAGGTTCTCTGCAAATGCTTCACTGCTTCCTAGAATGGATTCCAGCTTCTGACTGTTTTGGTATCAAGGCCTTGTGGATGCTGAGCTCAACTATAAGGCAAGCCCTTTAATCTCAAGACCCCTTGCTGAGCTCTGGTTTCTTGTCTATTTCTACCATGCTTGCAGGTGTTGGTTTTTCCCTGCATTTCCCTTGCTTGGCATATTATTTCATCACTCCAGTGGGCTGTGTCCCAGAGGTGTGAGAGGCCCAGCCACATACAGTAGACCACACATCTTAGCTAGGTCTCTATTGCTATGATAAACACTGTGACCACAAGCCACTTGGGGAGGAAAAGGCTTATTTCAGCATACAGGTCAAGGTCCGTCATTGAGGGAACTCAAGGCAGGAACCTGGAAAGAAGAACTGAAGCAAGGGCCATGGCTTACTCCTCATGGCTTGCTCATTCCATTTTCATATACCACCCAGGACCACCTACCCACCTTGGGTGGCACCATCTGCAGTAGGCCGGGCCCTCCCACATCAATTGTTAAACAATAAAATGGTCCACAGACTTGCCAATAGACAATGTTATGGAGGCATTTTCTCAATTGAAGTTCCCTTTCCCAGAAGATTCTAGCTTGTGTCAAGTTGACAAAACAGACCAAACACCCAACCAGGACACTGTACAACAAAGATGTTCTCAAAATCTCATAATGGTTGATTTTTCTGAGTCTGAAAGTAATGCAACAGTCAGTTAGGAGACAGAGGAAAGCAACCACATCTGTGGGGATGTGGTTGCTCTAGTCCAGGGGAAAGGATAGGGATGGACCTGAAGGAGTGAGTGGGGACAGAAAGGAAGCAAGGCTGACACCTGGCAGATGGAGTCAGCCTCATCTGTGGCTCAGAATCCTGTAAGCTATCTGCTAGATACTCAGCAGGCCCACCTGCTGGCCACACCCACCAGTGCCAGCTTGTGGGAGCATCCAGGCTGGCGGGCGGGCCCCACCACAGGGAGTGTGGAGGCAGGTGGCATGTAGAAGCCCAGGCAGGTGGTGGGTGTAGGAAAAGTACAAGGCTGGCTGGGTGGAGTGAAGCACAGGAAGCCAGAGATGGGTGACATGTGTCAATACGGGCCAAATTAGCTCCCCTGAGGAACAGCAGACAGGAAGCTGCTGGGGTGGAGCAAGGTTTAATTCCCTCCTAGGTCTGGTACAGTGAGGCAAGGATTGGGCTTGGGAGAATAAGTATGGGCTGGCTTATAGGGCAGAGCCCCTGAAAGGAGTGATCTGATAAGGACTGGGTACAGGGTGGGGGACTGGCTGCAGAGAAAACGCAGAGGCAAGAATTAAACAGGACTTAATGTTGATCCAGTTCTTACCTCATTCAGTAAACACCAACTGTGCACCTATTATACGACAGGCACACTGCTGGATGGGAGGAAGCGTGGGTGAGAAGGGGAGCGAACGGAATCCATGCACTGCCAGCAGCAGGGGCATGTGAGAGACGTGTAGACAGAATAGGAGTTAAGTCGTAGGTACTGTTAAAGATGTACCACGGAGGAGCTGGTTGAGTAGGGGTGGACAAAGAGGGACCGGTTGACAGAGTCACTTGGTGCTACTGCAGGAAGGATGGGGCGGGCAACAATGTGTGGAAGATCTAGAGCTGGTACCCAGAAGCCACTGAGAAATAGACTGGAGGCAAAGGAGGGAGCAGGGGGTGCAGCTGGGGGGTGGAAGTGATATCCGAGAAGGAAGCAAAACTCAAGTCTTGTAGAGGCTACAAGTGTAACCGAGGGCTTAGAATTGATTATTCATTGATTTTTGTATGTGTTTATGTGTACATACCCGATCTGCGTATGGGGCTGCACATGCATGTGTGTGAGCATTTGTGTGGGGTTTGAGAAGACCACTTGAGCTATTGTTCCTCAGCTGTTATCCACTTGTGTTTTGAAACAGGGTCTCTCACTGGCTTGGAGCTCGCCAAGTAGGCTAGGCTAGGCTGGCTGGTGAGCCCCAGAGTTCTGCCTGTCCCTACTTTTCCAGAGCTGGGATTGCAAGCGTACCCCACAATGCATAGCTTTTTAGTAGTTTCTGAGGATTAAACTCAGGTCTAAACGTTTGCATGGCAAGCACTTTACTGATAGCGCTTTATCCCCAGCCCCTACTCATTTATTTATATATACACGTGCATATAGCTGAAAACTTATTCATGACCTAACAGAATACTTAAGTTGAATTAATTTAATTTCTTTATATAGCAATGTGAAAATCACTCTTGGACTGGAGTTATATGGTAACTCAGTGGTAGAGTTCTTGCTTTCCATGCTCCTGACCTTGGGTTTAATTCCCAGTATAGAAAGGAAGGTAGTTAGTGGGGTGGAGGTCGGACTTCTGCTCTGCCCTCTGTGTGTGATATAGTAGATTTGTTAGCTGCTTCTGTTTCTTATTAAAACAGTGAACAAAAATTTACAGAAATATATGTATTTCATTATATTTTATTTGTTTTTTGTGTATGTGCATGCACATGTACATATGGAGGTCAGAAGACAACTTGGAGTCAAGTTTTTCTTTCTATCATGTGGGTTCCAGGGACTGAACTTAAGTCATCAGGTTTGGTGGGAGTCTATGGTGGTTTGAATAAAAATGGCTCCCATAGGCCAATAGGGAGTGGCACTATTAGGAGATGTGGCCTTGTGGGAGAAAGTGTGTCACTGGGAGTGGGTTTTGAGGTTTCAGAAGCTCAAGCTAGGCCCAGTGTCCTTCTCTCTTTCTGCTGCCTGCTAATGCAGATGTAGAACTCTCAGCTTCTTCTCCAGCACCATGTCTGTCTGTGCACCGCCATGCTTCCCACCACGATGATAATGGACTAAACCTCTGACAGCCCTAATTAAACGTTTTCCTTTATAAGAGTTGCCATGGTCATGGTGTCTCTTCATAGCAATAGAAACCCAATGAAGACAGAGTCTTTACATGCTCAATTATCTTGATGACCCCATGCATTTTATTTTTATGCTATAAGCATCTTCAACTCTTCATCCTCCTATGTGTCACACCCTCATGAAGACATCCTTTGATCTCTTGGTACAAAAGTACCCATAACTCTGAGATGTTAATAACCGATGCAAGTATACAACACTGTAAGAAGTGACTTCAGTTCATCTGCCACAGCTCTGTTATCTGTCTTGACTCTAACAACTAAAGGCAGGGTGTCTAGATTTCAAGTGAAGACTTTGACAGGATACTCATCATAAAGCCAATGATAACCAGGTCCTGGGCTAGTCAAGGTTGACATAAGGAGAGAAATAGGTAACATGCTAACATAAATGTATTTTGGGTAGACCTGAATAAGGGGAAAGGAAGTGTGGGCTTTGGGGTGGGGCTGACTATCTTAGGGGTGGAAAGTGGGGCTAAATATGACAGCTGGCTGGTGGCTGACTCTAGGTCTGCTTACAATATCAAGGGCCTGTGGATAGTTTCTTCACCTGTAGTGAGTTTTATTTTAAGAAGAATGGAAAGCCCTTGATGATTTTAGGGAAAAGGAGTGTCTTTTGTGCTAAGAGTTGCAGAGGATCACAATCTGATTTCTTGCTGTTCCAGAAACTGGAGGCCTGAGATTGGGGCCACTGAGAGCAGGTACTGATCTTGGCTTGTCCACACCACCTCCTCTATATATACCCATGTGGTAGAAAGGGAGCAGGCTGTGCTATTATCACCTTACCTTATAAAGACATCAGACACACCAAGGCATGCCATTCCTATGACCTAACTACTTCTGAAAGGCTGCATCTCCAAATTTTGTCACATTGAACATTAATAGGATGTCTACACATGAATTCTGTGGTGGTGGTGGTGTGACAAACATTCAATCCACACAGGTGGTGACTAGACATATCAGCACCCTCTCTGGGTACTGTGTGTTGTTGTGAGATATTTGATCACATTGTGTAAAGATGTGTCTCTGTCCTTCCTCACCTGCCTAAGGCGCCTTCTGATTGGTTTAATAAAGAGATGAATAGCCAATAGCTAGACAGGAGGGGATAGGCAGGATTTCCAGGCAGAGATAGGAATTTGGGGAAAGAATCAGAGAGGTGGAGATTCACCAGTGAGATGTGGAGGAATTGGATATACAGTATGGAGTAGTGGTAATGAACCATGCAGAAGAATGTAGATAAATATAAATGGGTTAATTTACATTATAGGAGCTAGTTGTGAACAAGCCTAAGCTAAGGCCAAGCTTTTATAGTTGATAATAGGTCTCCGTGTCATTATTTGGGAGCCGGAAGTCCAAAGAAAATCCAACTACATTTGGTGCCTGTGTTGTTTCCCCTCAGCTGTGAGTTCCAGTGGCAGCCAGCTCACTCTAGTGAGTGACTAAAGAAATCTTTGTGTGTGTCTGTGTCACACTTGACCCTGCTACGCTGGAGAAGGGCAAAGGCAGCAAAGGAGGCAGGAAGGGAGAGCCGAAGCTCAAGGTGATCTCATATCCCAGTGCTTGAGTGGCATCCGTTAACAGACAACCAGAACAATTTCAGTCTCCTCAGCCTGGTGTGTACAGAGGTGGGAGAGCAATCTCTCTCTCTCTCTCTCTCTCTCTCTCTCTCTCTCTCTCTCTCTCTCTCTCTCCCTCTCTCTTTCTCTGAGAGATAGATATGCACACATCTTCTGGGTGTAGCTTGATGGGTGTTATAAGGTGAGGGCCCTGGGTCAGCAGCCCCAGCTCAGTGGAAACTCTGGTCCTCATGGCTTTCAGAGCCCCTCCTAGCCCTGTCTTCTCTCTCTAACCCCTGGCACCCTGGCTTCTGACAATCTGGATTAGCTTGTGCACTTAAAATAAACTGAACCACTGGCCCTATTTTAGAGCTGACTCCAAAAGCTGTTTTTAAGTTTTCCCCAAAGTGAGACACTAACTTGAGGGGGAACAGAGTTAGGCAAATGCAGACACACTGTTGAAATCTATAATCGTAGACAAATATGGCTGCTGCAGGATCCTGGTTCCAGAGACTTCATTTTTTTTTCCATTTTCATGTGTGTGTGTGTGTGTGTGTGTGTGTGTGTGTGTGTGTGTGTGTGTTTTGCTTGCATGAACATGCACACTCATGCACGTGGAGGCCTGAGGTTGATGTCAGGAATCATTCTCCATTGCCCTTCACCCTTATTCACTGAGGAGGCTCTCTCATCCAAACCCAGAGCTCACCTACGTGACTAGTCTTGCTAGCCAGCTTGCTCTGGGGATCCCTTGTCTCTGCCTTGGGGCCTGGAATTACAGGCAGGCTGCCCAATCACAGTTAGTGGGTGGGGATCTGAACTTAAAATGCTTTAAGCAGTGAGCCATCTCCCCAGCCTTGACTGGCTGGGCAGGTCCCCTTGGGTGTTAGTGTCTTGCCAAATTTCACACGTTGTCTTTCGCATAGCAAAATATAAGGAGAAAGGAAAGCAGCCGATTTTCATATCACATGTTCTTAGTTTCGTTTCACAATATTTTGAAGTGGAAATTTGTATTTTATCAATGAGGAGGGCCTAAGAAGATGGCTCGGTGGGTAAAGTGTTTATCCAGCAAGTGTGGAGATGGCATTTGGGGCCCAGCACACACCTGGAAGGCCAGGCACTGTGGCACAGACCTGTAATTCCAACACTGGGGAGGTGGAAACTGGAGGATCCTGGGAACAGCTGGTTTAGCTGACTCAGCAAGCTCCAGGGTCCGTGAGAGACCCTGCTTCAAAAAGCAAGGTGGGGAGCTACAGAGGAAGACACAAGACATTGAACACACACACACACACACACACACACACACACACACACACACACACACCAGACGAGAAAACTGAGGCTCAGAGAGGGGAAATAATTCACTTAAGATCACATACCTGAGTCATTGTTTTTCCTTCCCAGCTATCTCTAGATTTATCAGGATATCTCAACATCATGTTATCCCTTCCCTTTTATCAACTGTGACTTTAAAATAGAAATATAATATATGCCTGATTCACTTTTTCAGCAAATGAACACGGCTTTTCATGTTACTGAGGCCCTCTTAGGTTCCAGGCAGGGTGTCACACACTGGGGAAGCAGTGAGAAGAAATGCATCCATGGACTGCACCCTTAAGAGTTCAGTGAGGCACCCAGGAACACATGGGCAGCACAGCAGAACTTGATGGGCTGCTACAAAAGAGGAGGGGAGAGCTCAGCAGTTAAGATGCTTGCTGATCTTGCAGAGGACCTGGGTTCGGTTCCCAGCATCCACGTGATGCCTGACAACCACCCACAACTCCAGTTTCAGGGCATTTGATGTCTTCTCATTTCCACAGGCACCATGTACACACTTAATGCAATACATCCACACAGACAACAACAACAACAACAACAACAACAACAACAACCTCATAAAATAAATGAATGAAAATATTTAAAGAAAAAGAAAGAGGACATGAAGTTAGGGGACATTAGGGAGGTGTGGGAGTGGGTATGGGAGGAATTGGGGGCGATTAATGTGATCAAAATATATATACACATATAAAGTAGAAATGGGCTGGTGAGATGGCTCTGTGGGTAAAGGTGCTTGCTTCCAAGCCTGATGACCCACGTTTGATCCCTGGAACATGTAGGATGGAAGGAGACAGCGAACTTCCTCAAACTGCCTTTTACTCCCACATGTGTGTGGTAGCATGCACACACTTGACAGGATTTAGAATCTCTGAAGAGACACCCCTCTGGGCATGCCTGTGAGGGATCATCATGATTAGTTTGAGGTGGGAAGACCTGCCCTATATGTAAGCAACTTCATTCCCTCAGCTGGGGCCCCTGGGCTGAATATAAAGAAGGCAGGTTTGCATCATCCCCTGCCTTCCACCCCCTCTTCCTGACTGGATACAGTGTACCCAGCTTCCATTCCTCTCTGGCGTGTTGGACTCTTCTCTCTGAACTGTGAGTCAAATAAACTCTTCTTTATGTAAACTATTTGTCCTAGCAACAGGGAAGAAGCCAAGAGAGATGTGTGTGTGTGTGTGTGTGTGTGTGTGTGTGTGTGTGTGTGTGTGGTGTGGTGGGGGTAAGGGGTTAGTGATTTCAGAGAAAGCTTCTAGAGAGCACAGGAAGTTATTTATGCACAGTGGGAGTTAACAAGGTGAACTGGCCGAAGGAGGTGCATTCTAGGTAGAGCAAGAAGCATGTGCAAAAGCCCACTGTGAGCATAAAGGGATTAAAGAGCAGGATGGGTGAGCAGAGACAGGTGGGTGAGGCGTGCTGGGAAATTCAGAGGAGACACTGCAGGAGCAATACCAGAGGTGCCTCAGCCTGGAGAGAGTGAAAATCCATTGAGTGGTGAAGCAGCAACGGGTGGATGGGCCCTGGAATTAACATTATTTGTTTCCTTTGGGGGAATCTGTTCATCCCACAGTGCTCTCCAGAACCAAATTAAAAACAAACATCTAAACCACATTAGCTGCCTAGAAACACTGATAATGGGAGCCAAAGTGAAACCCAGTTGAGATGCTGAGTTCACATCAGGTGAACACGGCTGCCAATCTGCTGCTCATTTACTCCGAGTTCCTTTGGAAGCTTTGCACTGAGCATGAAGGCATGCATTGCTTGCCCTGCAGGGTGAGAGGCAGCCTTGTCATCCCGGGTCACTGTTGCTAAGGGTTTCTTAGTGTCTCACCCTTCCCCATAAGGCTCTATGTGTTTATGTGCAGCTCTGTGCATGTGGAGGACGACCTTTGGTGTACTTCTTCAAGTATTAGCCAACAGGTTTTGGAGACAGGGTGTCTCACTGGTCTGGAGTTTGCCTGAGTCGTCAAGATTGGCTGGACAGTGAGCCTCGGTGATCTGCTTGTTTCCATTTCTCCAGAGCTGGGATTCCAAGTGGGCCCCACCACACCTGACTTTTTTCATTTATGTATGGGTTCTGAGGATGGGATTCAGGTCCTTGTGCTTACAAAGCAAGCATTTTGTCCTCTAGTTATCTACCCAGCTCTTGCTGCTCTCTTGAAGGTATCTCACACTGGGTCAAAATACATCTTTTTGGTCAAGTTAATTTCTACAGATTTTACACATTATTTTTACTTTAGTTGCATGAGCAGGCAGTAAACTCATAATTATACCCTGTCTTAACAGCTTCCAGCCAGTGGGTAGCAAGGCCTTAGGGAGACTTGAAATTACTTCAAGGGAATCCGAAATCTGTAAGTACACCCTCTGTTGTATGTAGACTGAGTAAGAGACAGTTATCCCTCCCCTGGCCTCGGCCTATAAACTGCACATAGATACTCTGTGGTTGTGTAAATGTAACATATCTCTGTCATTTTTAGTCTTAATCGACTGGACGTGGTCCTTGCAGATTGCTGACCTTTAGAAGGGGGCCTCACACTCTGAAAGGGTGTAGCATCCTCAGCTAATTAGGCAATCGATACATTCAGATTTGATAGGGTTTAGGGAGTGTCTAGGTACTTATCTCCTTCACAGAGGCTCTGGACTGCTGGTGTGAGGGACCAGGAAACTGATTCAGGCATAGTGATGCTGAAGAGTAGTGGTAGATGCTCTGAAGTCATTTATGCAGATCCTGCAAGGGAGATGCTTGTGCAGTCCATCATTGCTGAGACTTATCCTGCAAAGGCATGGAATGAACATGGCTGGATCCATGAATCCAACTCCCTGACTGTGTATATGGATCCAGAGGAATATTTGTGCAGAGCTGGCTGGGGGTCTAGAGGTAAGCATCCTCCCACATCTGAGTGAGGTAAACTTGCATATATTTATTTTTACTTCTGTGTGTTTCTAGGGGATCCATCGTAGGGCCTTCTGCATACTAGGCAAGTGCTCTACCACTGAGGCACATTCCCAGGCTAGAAATCAATTGCCAAACACTTCTGACACCCCAGGTGTGCAGCTTAGGAGCTATGGGAAATAGTTAACTTTTTGAGATGCAGGATGAGTAACCTGTAGTGTTGGTCAATACTACATTACATTGAAAAACAGTTTTGTTAGTAGTTCTTTGTGAATTTTTTTTTCATAGCCCTTCAGGTTTCTAAGAGTCTGACCACCCCCCCCCCCCCCGCCCCCCAGCAAATCTGGACTTAGGTATTTTATACCCATTTTCAAGAGACAAATAACAAGTGTAGGGCCACAAGGACACCACTCCTTCTTTGTGGCAGGCCTCCACCATAGTGGTTTCCTGAGAGTACAGGCCCCCTACTGGTGCTCTTAGGTGGCAACTGGGGCTGTCCTGTAGCTGCAGACGGGCAGGGACTCTGCTTTCCTTGACTGCCTCACAGCTAACTAACTCCTTGCCTACTTCTTTCAGTAGGATGAGGCAGGTAGCTGACCTTAAGTGTCTTCTGTGTTTAGTTCGTACATCTCAACAAAGGGGAACGCACCATTATCCCACTTTGCAGAGACGAGATAGACCCTGCTCAAGCTCATCCAGCTGAGAGGAAGAACAGGGATCTGATTCTAGGTCTGCCTGACTGTGGCCAGAGGCCTTTCCTGAACACCTTGTCACCTTCTGTCACTTTCAGTGTGGAAATCTGCCGTCCCAGAGAATCTAGCTTCCATACAAGTTTCTCTTAGTTAGGTGAGCAACAATTTCCCTTGGAATGATGTCAATCAGGCCCCACAAGGAATGTGGTCACTTAAGCATACCTTGAGAAATCCTGAGCCACGTGTCCCTCCCCAAAGTGTGCCTCTTCCATTAGTCCGAGCACAACATGAACGTACTGGCGGGGATCACCATCCACAATCTATCTCAATCCACATTAATTTTCCTGTGTGTACACAGATTCCACCCAGTCTTTTTCCCCCTTGGGTGATTTTCAAAACTCTACCACAAAACCAAACCAAACCAAAAACAAAACCAAGGAGGGACAAGTCCAAACAGGCTGAGAATCACCAGGGGCCTGATGGAATTAGGTTTTCTTATTGGAATGCTCATTCCTCCTGCTTCACGGTAAATTTATCTTTCCCTTTCCTCCGGCATTGGTGTCGGTGGACATGAAGACCATGTCTTCACCTTGGGTACCTGAAGATGGTGTTCCACTTCTCTGCCTCTCTTTCCCTAAGGACAAAAATCCATGACAATCTCTTTCCCAAAATCCTGTTTTCCCCACTCTGGACAACAGCAGGAAAGTTCTGCCAACTCAGGGAATGTGCCGGGGTGGTGTCTGTAGATATCTGCTGCCTGGTATGAACTGGTCCACCCCTACTCCCTGCTATGGTTCTCTCTATGGTCTTCAGACAGCATGTGTCCACCTAGCTGAGGTGAGTGACAGCTTCTCCAGCGCCTGGTTCTGTTTCAGGTTTTGGCTTCCACTACCAACTTGTGTATCAGTATCACAGATGCTCAGGGCACTTTCTAATAGATCCAGGCCTGATGAGGGATACGTGGAATTCTTCTAGGATTGCTCTTCTTGTCGAAGACTGGGCCACTGGGGTCTGTACATTTGACTCTGATGCTGGAGCCAGGAGTCAGAGGCTGTGAAACAGGGATTTTATTTTATCTTATGCTTTGACTTAGTTTGGATTTTTATTGCTTTTAAGAGACACCATGACCATGGCAACTCTTACAAGGAAAACATTTAATTGGGGTGGCTCGCTTACAGTTCAGAGGTTCAGTCCATTATCATCATGGTGGGGAGCATGGCAGTGTGCAGGCAGACGTGGTGGTGGAGAAATAGCTGAGAGTTCTACATCTTGCAGACAACAGGAAGTCGACTGACTGTCACACTGAGGGAAGCTTGAGCAAAAGAGACCTCAAAGCCCACCCCACAGTGACACACTTCCTCCAACAAGGCCACACTTTCTAATAGTGTCACTTCCTTTGGGGACCATTTTCTTTCAAACTGCCATATGCTTCTTAGAAGCCTGTGCTGGGCTATTATGCTTTCTTGTGGTTTTGTTCTGCCTGTGACTTTTCAAGGGCTTCTCAGGGAATATTTTATTATAACTTAGTTTATACACTAGGCACAATTTATATCTTACGAACTCAACATCAGCACCTGCTGCTAAACCGGTTGTTTTCTACTTTTCAAGTTTTTACTGTTGTTGTTATTGTCATAGTCTGAAAACTCCTGGCTTTAGTGATTTTAGCCCTAAAAATTGATTTATAATCAATATTTTTATTTTCTTTGTTTTAAAAAGACAGTTATTCTATTTTCAAGTGATGTATATTGTGTGTCTGCATGGGGATCTGTGCATATGAGTGAAGTACTCAAAGGTACCAGGAGAGAGTACCAGATCCCCCTGGAGCTGGAGTTACAGGCAGTTATGAGTTGCCCAGTACGGTGCTGGGAACTAAACTTGAGTTCTCTGTAAGAGTAGCATGTGCTCTTAACCACTGAGCCATTTCTCCAACCCCAGAGTTTCCATTTTCTTATTGTCTTTTTGTCTTTTTTGATTTTTTTCGAGACAGGGTTTCTCTGTGTAGCTTTGCGCCTTTCCTGGAACTCACTCTGTAGCCCAGGCTGGCCTCGAACTCACAGAGATCCGCCTGCCTCTGCCTCCTGAGCGCTGGGATTAAAGGCGTGCACCACCACCGCCCGGCTTTCTTACTGTCTTTTAACAGGTACCATTTCTCTTTCTTTTCCTTTATTAATTTTTTTGGAGATAAAGTCTCACTAGGTAGCCCTGGCTGGCCTGAAACACACTATGTAGAACAGGCTGGCTTTGGACTGACAGATATGCCTGCCTCCACCTCCTAAGTGTTGGGATGGAAATGAACCGCCAAGCTCACCCAGCTCTACTGTCTTTCAAATCCCTACTCTACCTTAATGAATCTGTTCTTGGTTTGGGGAAGTATTTTAGTCTTGGACACAGGAGACTAAGTATAGAAGGCAAATACTTTCATAAATTATAAAGATGGTTTCATCTTGTGTATTTCTTATAGAAATAACAATATTATAGGGGCTGGAGAGATGGATCCATGGGTAAAAGCTCTGGCTGTGAAGTCTGATGACCTGAATTCAATCCCCAGAATCCATATAAAAAACTGTGCTGCTGTGGCTTGCATTTGAAATGACAACATTATTATTCTTATAATTACAGGGAGATGGGAGGTAGAGGCAAGAGAATTACCCAGAAGCTGGTGGGAGGAGCTATCCAAAGCATACAGGGCAGCAAGAAGGACAAGAGTAACTCTGCCTCAACAAGATGCATGAAGAGAGCCAGTTCCTGAGGACTGTCTGATGTCCACATGCGTGGGAAGGCATCTGTGGTGTCTTAGTGAGGGTTTCTATTGCCATGAAGAGCACCAGGACCTCAGCAACCTTATAAAGGAAAGCATTTAATTGGGGAGTGGCTCACAGTTCAGAGATTTAGTCCAGTATTTTCATAGTGGTGTGCAGGCAGACATGGTGCTGCAGAAGGAGCTGAGAGAGCTACATCTGGATCCTCAGGCAGCAGAAGCAACTGGGACACTGGGTGTAGCTTGAGCATAGGAGACCTCCAAGGCCACCCCCACAGTGACACATTCCTCCAACAATGCCATACCCACTCAAACAAAGCCACACCTCCTAATAGTGCCATTCACCATGGGGCCATTTTCTTTTAAACACCACAGTGGTCTGGCATGTACACATATGCATGTACACACACAACAATAACAATAAAAATAGCATACTTCACTTAATAATCTAAAAGAACATATAATTGTGTGTATATTTTATATGCCATTCGGCATGGCAGTTTAGAGAAGAATATAGCAAAGGAAAACTGGTAGTTCTTTAAATTTCAATTTTTTAATAAATTAACACATGAATAATGAATAAGCATGCCATTTGTCTTTATTCAAAAATCAATGAACGATCCTAGTGACAGTTTTTAATACCTATCTGATGAGCGGAGTTTATAAACATTGCATTGATTTGTTTGAACTGAATGTCCATAAATGCAAGGGGATGAAAGTTACCAGAAGGTTTCAGTGGCTTTGAAAGAAGATCACAACATCAGGGAAAGGCTGCTGCTTATTCACTTTGTTTCTGCTTGGTATTTGTTGGAGAACTCTTCTATGATGAACTCAACACAGCAGGTGGGCCCCGGTGTTAACTTACACAGTGACCTTGGGCAGCTCTCAGGTGACAAGCAGGAAGTGGGGACAGGTAAATCGGGTCTCCAGCAGGGATCCAGGACATTACAGGATACTGTAGCCCTTCCTCTAAGCAGGGATTTGTACTTCTACCTCTATTCCTTCTTGGATGGCTTTGTTATTAAGAGGCTATCAGTGGTAATATTTACTGACTTACATGTCTGCTGCTGGGCTTACAGGTTCTGTGTGCCACAGGGTTGGTTGTGGTGGTTTGAATCAAAATAGCTGCCATAGGCCCATAGAGTTAGGAGGTGTGGCCTTGTTAGAGGAAGTGTGTCACTGGGAGTGGGCTTTGAGGTCTCAGATACTCAAGCCATGCCCAGTGTGGCAGTCTCTTCTTGCTGCCTATGGACCAAGATGTGGAACTCTTAGCTCCTTCTCCAGCACCATGTCTGCCTGTGTGCTGCCATGCTTCCTGCCATGATGATAATGGACTAAACCTCTAAACTGTGAGCCACCTCCAACTAAATGTTTTCCTTTTTGAGAGTGGTCATAGTGTCTCTTCACAGCAATAAAACCCTAACTAAGACAGAAGTTGGTACCAGGGACAGGGTATTGCTGTGATAGGCCTGACCATGCTTTTGCTTGAAGGAATATGGTCTTTGGTCTTTGAGTTAGGAAAGCAGTGGAATGCTTTAAGTACTACTTAATGGGCCATACCTGTAGGAGCATGGAAGACAGTGGTGCTAAGAGTGATTTGAACTGTGGGGGACTGGCTCAAGATGTTTCAGAGGAGAAGAATATTTGTATGTGGCCTAGAGATCATTCTTGTGATATTTTGACTAAGAATGTGGCTGCTTTTTTTCCTTGTCCAGAAAGTCTGCCTGAGGCTAAAGTGGACAGTTTTGTATTAATGGCAGTGGCAGAGGAAATTTCAAAACAGGCTAGTATTGACTCTGTCATATGGTTATTAGTGTTCGCTTTTATGATGATCTATAACAAAAAGGAGCAAGCTGAGCAAGGAAAAATACAAGATGTATAGTTCAAAGAGAAAAGGCGGCATCATTAAGTGGAATGGATTTAAATCCTGTGTTCAATGAGATAAACAGATTAAAGAAAAGTTTGATATTAGATGGACTAAAGGGAGTGGTGACCTCAGAGTAAGACCCCACCCACCTAAGCTTACAACTTGTGAAAAATAATTAAACAAAAGCTTAGGGCCATGTGTGGTGGTACACACCTTTAATCTCAGCACTCTGGAGGCAGAGGTAGGCAGATCTCTAAGTTTGAAGTTATCCAGGTCTATAGTGTTTCAGGACAGCCAAGCTTAGGCAGTGAAGGCAATCACCAAAACCAGAAAGCTGGTGAAGATATATTTGAATGAGGGGGCCTTGGTCTAGCCCAAGCAAGCAGAAGAACTTGGCAGCTTTGATCATATGCTATAGAGTCAAGGATAAAAGAAAAGGGTTTGCTGAGGAATCTTTCTACACATTGTGAATATGTATAATTCTCATTAGTTAATAAAGAACTGATTGTCCTATAGCTGGGCAGGAAGAGATTGGGTGGGAGAGCCAAACTGAGACTGTTGGGAGGCAGAAGGGCTGAGTCTGAAGTTGTGAGCAGATGCAGAGAGAAGATGGGCATGCTGTGCTGAGAAAAGGTACCTAGCCATGTGGCAAAGCATACATAAGAAATATCGTTAATTTAAATATAAGAGTTAGATAGTAACAAGCCTGAGCTATTGACCGAGCATTTATAATTGATATTGACTCTCTGTATAGGTTATTTGGGAACTAGCAGGTGGGAAAGAAACATCTGCCTACAGGGGTTATAGGATCTCCCTCCATGGCTAAGGAAAGCTGCTGAGGCCAGGCATGTGTCAGGGGTGTCCCTGCATGGAGATCTAGAGAAGCCATTGTGTGAAGCTGTGAAGGTGGAGCCTGGATTGCCTTGGAGACCCCAAAATATTGGAGATGCCAGAGCCATGGGATACCTGCCAAGGAAAGCTGCTAACATGGAATAGAGCCAATCCAAGAGAAAGAAGTATGTTGCAGTCAACAAAGATGAAAGGAGTTGGAGATCTGAAGAGCATTTTGACATCAGATGTGGAGATGTAGAATTTGGAGTTTGCCCAGATGGTTTTTGATCTTTCTTTGGGGATTACTGTAGTCAGATGTTTCTCTCCTGCCCACTTGCTCACAAATAACTGACACAGAGACTTAATATTACTTATAAATGCTTGGCTGATAGCTCATGCTTGTTACGAGCTAGCTCTTACACTTAAATTAACCCATATTTCTTATCTGTGCTTTGCCACATGGCTCATGGCTTGTTACCTCATTTTCTAAACATCCTGCTTCCTCAGTGGCTGGCTGGCATCTCTCCTGATTCTGTTCTTCCTCATCCCAGAATCCTTGGTTTGATTGTCCTGCCTAACTTTATCCTGCCTTGCCAATCAGCTTCTTCATTAACCAATGAGAGTAATATATATTCACAGTGTATAGAGTGATTATTCCACAGCAATTATAGTTAAGGGATCACATGAATCTCAGAAGAGACTTTGAACTTTGGACTTTCAAGCAAATTTGAGATTGTTATAGACTATGGGGACTTCTGAAGTTGGACTAAATGCATTTTGCATTATGATATGACTATAAGCCCATGTGGGCCAGGGAGTGGAATGTGGTGATTTGAATAAAAATTGCCCCCATAGGAGATGGCACTATTAAGAGGTGTGGCTTTGTTGAGGTATGTACAGCCTTGTTGGAGGAAGTATGTCACTGGGGGTCAGTTTTGAGGTCTCAAACACTCAAGCCATGCCCAGTGTGGCAGTCTCTTCCTGCTGCCTATGGATCAAGATGTGGAACTCTTAGTTCCTTCTCTAGCACCATGTCTGCCTGTGTGCTGCCATGCTTCCTAACATGATGATAATGGACTAAACCTCTGAACTGTAAGCCAGCCTCAACTGAATGTTTTCCTTTTCAAGAATTGCTATGGGTCATGGTGTCTCTTCATAGCAATAAAAATTCCAACTAAGACAGTTGGTCTTCATCAACTTCATGTCATCAGCAATTAACACAGAACTTGGTGGACAATTGGCACAGGATCATAATTTATTAAAGTAATACATCAAATTGCTTGGTGTGTTACAGAGTCAAAAGTATGTGTGTGTGTGTGTGTGTGTGTGTGTGTGTGTGTATGAGAGATATAGAAAGAGAGAGAAACACACACACACACACACATACACAAAGATTAGGGACTCATGCTCAGTGGTGGTGGCACACACCTTTAATCCCAGCACTCAGGAGGCAGAAGCAGGTAGATCTCTGTGACTTCAAGGCCAGCCTGGTCTACAGAGCAAGATCCAGGACAGGCACCACAGCTACACAGAGAAACCCTGTCTCAAAATACCAACTAACTAACTAACTAACTAACTAACTAACTCACTCACTCACTAACTAACTAACTAACTAAATAAAAATTAAAAAAATCAGGGACTCACATGAGTGTGAAAATTTGGTGTATCAGTTACTTGTCATGTTATTTGAATAAGCCTGACAAAAACAACTTAAAGCAGGTTTCTTCTGGCCACAGTGGCAAGGGGACCATCCTGCCATGGTGGCAAGAGCAGCATCCTGCCACAGTGACAAGGGGACCATCCTACCAGGGTGGCAAGTTGTGTTGGCAGGCAGGAGGCTGATTGGTCATGCTGCATCTGCAGTCAGGAAGCAGGAGTGACAGGAAGTGAGGCCCCGCTGCAGCAGCTCAAAGCCCACCTCCAGCGATGCACTTCCTCCAGTGAGGAAGGTTCTTAAAGGTTCACATACTCAGGAGCACCCGTGCCAAAAACAGGAGTCTCTGGGGGAACGTTCACCTTCAAACCACAACAGAGGTAACCCCAAGTCTGATGTGAGAGGTTGTCAGGCTGGAGGACCAGGAAGAGCTGACTGATCGAGAGCTTCTCCCTTGCACGGGAACTTTCTCTTCACACCGTCAACTGATTGGATGATACATTTTATGTTGACACATTTTACAAACATATTCTAGAAAACACAGCAGAAGACTAGCAAGTTGTGATAGCAAGGAAGCCACTGGTCACTCTCCAGTGTCTACTCTGAATTCTGAAAATGACATGTGGGGTAGAAGCAGAATTTACGTGAGGGTAGGGCGTTAGTTTCTTTTGGGTGTCTCACACCCACAGATGGAGGGTTCAGCATGGGTGTACAGTAAAGTATTAATTTAATATTTAAGGTCAGTTTTGAACACAGTACATTTGCACACTGCTGTAGCTAGCTATAAAGACCTAATGAACTCTCATACTCGTTCTCCTCACACTGCCTTATTCCACTCCATCTCCTTCAGTTAGCTTTGTTGCTTACCTTTTTGGGGGGTATTTCTAGAGTTTCTTTACACAATTATAGAAAAGTACAAATATATGACTTTGTGCTTCACTCATTAAAGTTTTGATTTCTTAACGTCATGAAAAAGGTTTCACTGATGCATTGAGAGCAGACTCCATGAAATTTCTTCATTAAGTCCAGTAAATTAAAATGACTTTTCTTGCCTAAAAAGTTCAAAACTGAAAGGAGGAAGAACGAACTATGAAGAAAGAAAATGACTCAGTAGGGAAATACAGACACAGGAAGAGAAAGGCCGAAGCACAGAGCTCGAGGGCTGTGTCCATCGAAGAACAGCAGCACAAAGCAGAGAAGCCACAGTCAGAGGCCGCTGCAGCCTTCGGTGTGTCTCTGTGAACCTGACTGGTGTGTATGGACCAGGGCCTTATAATCCGGACTTCAGAGATATGATTATAAAATAACTTTAAACCTGCCTGTTGAAAAAGCTCAACATTAAGAAGGAATATTGCTTCTTGGTACCACACATGTACTCTGTTTACACAGAAAGGGGATGGCATAACTATCTTAGCCATCAGGAAGGGGCATAAGGAGATAAATACTAGATCATTAAGATTATATTAACCTCCGAGGTCACCAATTTTTCATCACTAGAAGAATTCAAGCCCGATCCAGAGAAGCACCTCATGGAAATCTTACAGTGGACTCTCCTAGATTAGAAGGAAGATGCATACTGGCAAAGCAGTGATTATTCATCCTAGCTTGGGGCATGAGACATACTACTTGAAAACTTGAACCTGAGTGTCGTCATAACAACACGGTGCCATTCAAAAGGTTTACAGTTACTGCAGCCACTACACCTGTTGCTTTGCACCTACTGGTTTGGTTATTGTAGTGATCTGAATAAGAGTGATGCCCATAGGCTCATATATTCGAATGCTTAGTCACCAGGCAGTGGAACTGTTTGAAAGGATTAGAAGAATTAGGAGGTGTGGATTTGTTAGAGAAAGTGTGTCATTGGGGATGGGCTTTGAGGTTTCAAAAGCCCATGACAGGTTCCCCTTCCTATCCTCCCCCATTAGGATATAAGTTCTCAGACACTGCTCCAGCGCCTGCCTGCATGCGCTCTGCCATGATGATAAAAGACTTATTCTCAATCTCCTAAGCAAGACCCCAATTAAATACTTTCTTTTATACAAGTCATCTTGGTCATGGTGTCTCTGCACAGCAATAGAATTAAGACAGTTATTGTTTCTTCTACCAAGTAGGTCACCACTTTGTCAATGATAGCATTTTACAGCACCTATCTGTAGCCTTAATTCAAACTAACACATACTAGACGCAGAAAGGAAACCTGGGCAGTTCCTTGTCACTATCATAAATCACGGGGTCATTGTTCAGTGGAGTAGAATTTATTTTGCTTTCTAATATTCATTTTTTTTTTTTGTGTGTGTGTGTGTGCACTCTCATGCCACACTGTATATGTGTGTGTTAGAGGACAGCTAGTGGAGGTCCTCCATCATGTGGGGTCTGGGACTTGAACTCAGGTTGTCAGGCTTGACAACAAGTGCCTTTACTCCTGACCCATCTCTCTGGCCCCCATAGTTTAAGACTAAGAGACTTCACATTGAATATAGATGGTATCAGGTCAAGGTAACAGTTTTGATTAATATAACTCAGCCCAGAATTATTGAATTTGTTGAGGCAATTGAACTCTCTGAGGCAGGAATATAGATCGTGTATGTGTGTGTGTGTGTGTGTGTGTGTGTGTGTGTGTATTATTTTTGTTTTGTGAAAGCTGTGAGCATGAAACTATTTAATTCATCATCCCTGGAAATTTTCATATTTGTTCATATATATTTTTTTAAACACTTGTTTGAGCTTTCTATTCCTGTAACAAATGCATGAGAAAAATCAACTTTGAAGAGGTAAGCTTTATTTTGGTTTACAGTTCTGGAGATTTTAATCTGGGCATGGCTGGTCCTGTTGCTTTGGGCCTGTGGTAGAGCAGCACCTCACAGCAGCACCTCATGGTGAAATAAGGACCAAGAGCTCGAGGCTCCAAAATCCTCTAGTGATGGGGCATCTCCAACTCAGTCCCCACCCCACAAAGGTCCCATTAGCTCCTGATAGCATCATCTATGAACAAGATTTTAAGACATGGGTCTGGGGGAGCCATTCCTGGTCCAAACTGAAGCAAGACCACATAAGCAGAGGGAAAAAAAGAGACAGATTGCTTAAAGATCTAAAAGCTTTGAGGTTAAAAAACAACACACCGTGTTAAATACAACTATAGAGTAGAAGTCACTTATCAATACTCAACGTTGTCAAATGGCTCACTGGAGTAATTAAATTTTTCTTTCTAAAACTTGGAAAGTGAAGGTAGACGAGAAGATCAGGAGTTCAAGGTCATCCTTGGCTACATAGTAAGTTTGGAGCCAGTCTGTGCATAAGAACCAAGAAATGAAAAACACTCTTATTCAATAATTAGTTGGGAAATCCACACTAGAGTAATGGTTTGCTTATTATGTTAATTCAGTTAAGAATCTGTCTTGGGCCAGCAAGGTGGATTAGTAGATGAAGGTGCTTGTTGCCAAGCCTGATTTCCTGACCTTGATCCCTGGAATCCAGATAGTGGAAGGAGAAAACTCCCTAATGTTATCCTGTGATTTCCACAAAGGAACTGCTGTGGCATGTGTGTGCCTCCCCCAAATGTAAATAAGTTAGTAAGTAAATAAATAAATGTAAATTTTATTTCCCAAGATTTGCAATACAAGGCACAAAATGTTTCTTGGAAGATCCACACGTGAAAAGATAATGGAATTCATTTGTCTGAGCAGCTGACAGAGAAGCGAACACACTTAGTCATTGTGTGAGCCGGTTTTGTGTTGCTGTGATAAAATACCCGAAATTCATGAAAGGCGTTCCTTCGTTCATTTGGCTCAGGGCTCTAAAGACTCATGACCATGGCTCAGGTATCTACCTGGTTCTTGTGAGGGCCTTGTGCTCAGTTGGTATTGCAATCATGTAGCAAGAAGCCAGAGATTGGAGGCAGGGGAGGGGCATGCTAGCTCTTTTTCCAACAACCTGTGTTCTCTTAAAGTCTGAATTTGTCTCACTAAAGATAGACCTTCTGATAGACCCCATCAAGAAGGAGGAACTTCTGTGGCCTAATTACCTACCATTAGGCTCCATCTCCTAAGGTTAAAGCAAAGCCAGGTATACAACATAAGTATATTTTTGTACAGAAATGGAACAGCTTTATGTACGCTTATCAAAATTTGTAATATGGATGTTCATGTTGCATCAAGATGGCCTTAATTCTGAAAATGAATAAGGGGTGATGCTAGAGAGAAAAGCAAGCAGAGGGGAGATACTGTCAGCAAAAAAGGAGCGTTTCTCTCAAGGCAAACAAGCAAATAAGTAACCAGTTGGTGCTAACAAAAGCGGAACTTTGCATCCTTGAGGGGCCTAGCAGTGCAAACGGCTCCCCTACAGCTATAAGCAGCAGCCCACTTCAGAAAGCATGCCCCTGGGAAGGCGGTACCTGGGGGCCAGTATTTCATCCACACAGGATTAGCAGGCGGATGCTGTTTGGAGATCCCACTGTGCCTTGACCCTCCTGCTGGCTTTATGCTGCTTCTCCTGGTCCTCAATGTAGCACTGCACACAGGTGGATGCTTAATAAGGGGACACTATTGTGGCCGGGGACAAGGGAGCAAAGCCAAGAGTACTGAATGAACCCCATGTGGCCTCATCCTCCCAGGCCTGGAGCTCAGCTAACAAAACAGAGCCCGCTGGGCTTTCTGCCTGGCAGCCCCAGAGAAGAGCAGAGAAGAGACCATTCCTTGGTACCCTCTCAATAGGTGTATTGATTCTTTGGACAAAAAGCAAATTTGGAGTTGGCTGAAGCTGCATCCAGTGGCCTGGACAGAATGAGAGGCACAGACTGGGCAGCATTTTGTTGGTCTATGCTTTTAGCACAGGATGCAACAGCTTTAGATTTGTTTCCAGGATGGGGAACCCTCGAGTTCTGGCATGCTTCGTTTGTATGTTGTGGTATTCAGTCCCTGGCCAGAGACGGAGATCGGACAAAAAACAGCTCCCGGGAGAAGCGAAACCATCTCTGTGAAGACAGCAGGATGGCCTGGGAATGGCAGGACACAGGGCGAAGTGTCAGAGCCCAAGCCCGGTCTTCCTTCAGCATCCCTCCACACCTTCCCGCTCACCTTCCCCATCTCTCCCTGCTCTGTCTAGTCTGCTAGGCTTCTTTGTTTGGATTCTTTCCATTACCAATTTCACTTTTGCCGTAAACTGAATATTGTGTGAAGAGGAGCAGAGAAGGAAGGGAAATAGGGAATCAGGGAAAGCGTCACCAGCAGAGGTGGCATTCCTTTAAAGTTGTGCTGCATCCCACAGAGATACCTGCACACCGGTGTTGACTGTGGCACCATTCAGCACACCCGTGTTGATTGTGGCGCCATTCATAATAGCAAGAGGTGCCCATCAATGGATGGAAGGCTGGAGAAAAGGAAGCTTATATATTTGACACACATACAGACACACGGATGCAAACAGACACAGACACAAACACACACAGACACAAACACATACACATACACAGACAAACAGACACAGACATTCATATACAGACACACAAACATACATACACACATACTCATACATACCTCTTGCATATTCACATAAGGACTCTCACACGCACAGCCTTACATACTCCCAACATGCTCTTCTTGTAGTTGTTGTGGGAAGAAATGAGTTCTTTGCTAGGGTATCTAGCAATTTAACACAAGGTAGAAGACAAGTTAAAGATTTTTAGCTCTGTTTGAGTAAACTAGAGATTCACTTTTGCAGCTATTTGAAATCTTGAAAAGTTCCCATTATCTCCTGTGGTTGAATTCTGAATTGCTTGCACTCATATAATAGGTTCATCACTTCTTGGAAATGTCCCCACCCCCTGCAAACCATTGATGTCCATAGATGACAGTATTTGTTGCCCAGGGCTGCTGTAACAATTGACCATAAACTGGGTAGCTTAAGCAACAGCAATGAATTCTTTCATGGTTATGGAGGCTGGAAATGGCAATTCAAGGAGCTGGCTTCACCACGTTCTCTCCAAAATCTCCAAAGAATCTTTCATTGCCCTCCAAGCTTCAGGCACCCCTTGCCTTTAGGCTGTGTACCTGTGTCTCTGCCTCCCTCTCCTCTCTCTGCTTCTGTCTCCCGTTTCTCAACAAATTAAAAAATTATTTTGCATTACACGTGTTTTGTCTGCATGCATGTCTGTGCACCACATGCGTGCAGTGCCCATAGGAACCAGAAGACAGAATCAGATCCCCTGACCCTGGAGTTATGGTGGATTGTGAGCTTCCATGGTGGGTGCTGGGAACTGAACCCAGGGCCTCTACAAGAGCAGTCAGTGCTCTTAGACACTGAGCATCTCTTCAGTCCCTCTCTTTTGTTTCTTTTAAGATAGTGTTTGGATTTAGAGCCAACTGGTTGATCTAGAGTGAACTAGTCTTGAGATCTTGAATTTGATTTCATCTGCAAGGACCCTTTTCTCAGTAAGGTCACAGTCACAGGTTCTAGGAGTTAGGACTTGGTTTGATTTCCCACCTTCTTCTTGAGGTGCTGGGAACTGAACTAAGGGCCTCGTGCATGCTAGGCAAGCTCTCTACTACTTGGCTATAATCCCACTGCAATTTCTTAAACACGGGGTTGTATAACTGTGGAAGTTGTGAAAAACTGGCAAAGGATTTTTGAATGTGTAACAACCATAGCTTAATTCAAAATTCAACATGAAACAAATCTGAGTGTTCCTGGCTGTGCTTGCTGGTTTTGTATCGTGAGACTTCACTGTAGCCTTGGTTCTGGGCACATAAAGAATGCACTGTGACTTATACTGTTACACCAACAAACACTGCCCAAAACACCTCTGCTCAGATTCCAGACTACTGCATATTGCGAATTGTATGTATGATTTTTTTTTTAATTTACAGAAACATAATGGTTTAATAATAGAAATTTTAAAAGAATTTTAGTATTTTCAACCACTATTTTTTTTATCATGAAAGTATCAGATTGATATAGTTTTGGGTTTTATTATGTTAAAATATTTGATTCTAAAAACTAATGTTTGAGTTACTGTCTTAAATTTCATTTAATAAATTGTTTAATGAATTTTGGTTTGCGGTTAGGATTAATTTCCAACAATTTCTGAAATGACTCTGTCTTAGCCACTGTTCTGTTGCTGTGAAGAGACACCATGACCAATGCTTATAAATGAAAGCATTTAATTGGGGCTGGCTTACAGTTCAGAGGTTTAGTCCATTATCATCACAGTGGGCAGCATGGTGGCACACAGGCAGACATGGAGCAGAAGCTAAGAGATTCTGTCCTGATCCATAGGAAAAGACAGAGAGGGGGCTAGAGGAGAGAGGAGAGAGAGGAGAAAGAGACTGGGCCTTTTGAAACCTCCAAAGCCCACACCCAGAGACACACTTTTTCCAACAAGGTTATACCTCCTAATCCTTTCAAACAGTTCCACTCCCTGGTGACTAGGCATTCAAATGTATTAGTCTATGGGGGCCATTCTCATTCAAACCACCACATTCTACCCCTTGGCTCCCATAGGCTTGTAGCTATATCATAGTGCAAAATACATTCAGTCCAACTTCACAGTTCTCCATAGTCTATCACAGTCTCAACATTGTATAAAAATCCAAAGTCCAAAGTCTCTTCTGAGACCCTGGCAATCTCTTAACTGTAATCCCTCTAAAATCAAACTCAAAAAGCAGATCACATACTTCCAACATACAGTGGCACAGAATATATATTACCATTCCAAGAGGGAGGAAAGGGAGCATAGTAAGAGGATTCTGGACCAAAGGAAAACCAAAAACTAGGAGGAAAATCTCCAAATTCTGTATCTCTATGTCTGATGTCAAAATGTTCTTGAGACCTCTCATTCCTTTTTAGCTTTGTTGACTGCAACATGCTTCTCTCTCTCTCAGGTGCTTCCACACTCAGTCTATAGCTCTCCTCAGCAGGTATCCCACAGCTCTGGCATCTCCAACATCTTGGGGTCTCCAACGCAACTCAAGCTTCTCCATTATAGCTCCACACAATGGCCTCTCTGGGACTCTATGAAAGGACTGCCCTGCCACACCTCTGGCATCAGTGGCTTTCCTTAGCCTGAAAGGAAAATTTACAACCCCTTTCTAGTATCCTTGACTCTAAAGCCAGAACAACATGGCCAAAGCTGCCAAGTTCTGCTCCTTGATGGGGCTGGGACTTGGACCCCTATTCAATTATATTTTTTATCAGATTTCTATGTTTATGTTTATGGTTTCCTTAACTGCCTAAGCTTTTCTTTAATTCTTTTTCTCAAGTTGGAAACTTAGCTGGGTGAGATCTTGCCCTGAGGTCACCGCTCCCTTTATTGCATTTAGTATCAGGCTTTTCTTTAAAAGTTTTATCTCCTTGAGCACTGGACTTAGCTCCATTACACTTCCTGGTGCCCCTTTTCTCCTCAAACTGTACATTTTGTATTTCTTTTTGTCCAGCTTGCTCCTTTTCATTATAGATCTTCATAAGAGTGAACACTAATAACTACATCACAGAGCTGATGCTAGACTGTCTTGAAGTTTCCTCTGCCATTGACATTGATCCCAAACTCTTCAATTTAGCCTCAGGCAGATTTTTTTTTTTTTGACAAGGGCAAAAAGCAGCCACATTCTTTGCCAAAATACCACAAGAATGGTCTCAGGCCACTTACTAATATTCTTCCCCTCTGAAACTTCTTGAGCCAGGCCATGATAGTTCAAATCACCTCAACACTGTCTTCCATGCATCTACTAGGATGGCCCAGCAAGCCCTCCTTAAAAGTGTTCAACCATTTTTCTAGTCCAAATTCCCAAAGTCCACATTCTTCCAATAAGCAGCATGGTCAGATCTGTCACAGCAATGTCCCACTCCTGGTACCAATTTCTGTCTGAGGCACCATTCCATTGCTGTGAAGAGACATCATGACCAAGGCAGTGCTTATAAAAGGAAGCATTTAACTGGGGCTTGCTTACAGTCCTGAGGCTTAATTCGTTATTATCATGGTGGGAAGCATGGTGCCATAAATGCTGCTGGAGCAGTAACTAAGAGCTACATTCTGATCTGTAGGCAGCAAAAAGGTAGATAGAGAAAGACAGAGAGGGGACAGAGAGAGATAGAGAGAGAGAGAGAGAGAGAGAGAGAGAGAGAGAGAGAGAGAAAAGAGAGACAGACTAGCCCTGGTATGGACTTTTGAAACCTCAAAGCCCACTCCAGTGACATACTCCTTTCAGTAAGGCTATCTCCTCAATCCTTCTAATCCTTTCAAACAGTTCAACTCCTTAATGACTAAGCGTTTAAATATACAGGCCTATGGGGGCCATTCTTACTCAAATCACCACAGTTCCAAACATACTTCTGCCATTTCCTACTTTATATTTATGTGAAGTGATGTTCTCAGCACTGACAATTATAAAACTAAAATATCGATCAATTCTGAAAAATGATGAAATGCTTTATATCAGGCAAAATATCAAATATTAGCTATGATTCTTTGTGTGAAAATAAACAAGCTTACCAATTTAATTAGTGTGCAAATTTCCTGCCGTCTTTAAATCCTATGAATAGCAAGGGGCTGTGTTTCTGTTGTGTGTATATGGGAGTGACAGTGCGTATGGAGGCCAAAGGTCCATACTGGTGTCCTCCTCAGTCTCTCTCCACCTTACTGTTATGAGACTGGCTCTCTCACTGAACTTGGAACTTGCTGTTTTGTAGGCTGGCTGGCCAGAAAGCCCCAGGGATTTTTACGTCTCTGTCACTTCTACACTGTGTGAGCACTTTACCAACTGGGCCCTCTCCACAGTCACAGGAATTACTTTAAAGTAGATTATTGCCAGTGAATTATTCGCACACCCATTTCTATATCAACAAACCAGGGATTGTGTAAAAATGTCTCACGCAAAATGGATTCAAGGAGTGGAAAAAGTTTAAGGAGCCTACTCCAAGACCACTTTCCAACTTTGGCAGTGTTTAAAGGTGAGCTAAAGCTTTCCCTACTCAAAGCACAGCCCTGCTGTGGATTTAGAATGACAAATTTCTTTCCTGGATTCCTGAGACCTTGCCAGTCTCACACTCAGCACAGCTCACCAGTGCCTCTCACTGTGTTCCAGCTACACACTTTTCCCCTCAAGCAGGCCAAACACTTCTTTCTCTGGCTTTTTTTTTTTTTTTTCCGAGACAAGATTTCTCCGTGTAGTTTTGGCGCCTGTCCTGGATCTTGCTCTGTAGACCAGGCTGGCCTTGAACTCACAGGGATCTGCCTAGCTCTGCCTCCCTAGTGCTGGGATTAAAGGCGTGTGCCACCACAGCCCTGCTCTGGCTTTTGTTTATACTGTAACCTCTGCTTAGAAGTCCCTCAGCCCTGCTTTTCCTTAGGCTGCCTCTATTTCTCCTGGTTCTATTTCTCATCTCCTGTTTTCATGTGCACAGAAGGCCTTACCATGACTATCTGTAAGAATAACCACTGTATTATTCTCTTACCACTATGCACGATGATCTGTTAGTTTCTTTTCTGAATCTAGGCTAGGAAGTCTGTGAATTCTTTCATGGATTTTGTCCATCTTTATCACTGTTTCAGCTCCCAAGTCTTACCACGTAGTAAACAATGCATGCATACTGAGTAAATGAATTGGCGGGGGGGGGGGGGGGGGGGGGGAGGGGAGGAAATGGGGGAGGTGGGGGGCATGCAAGATGATGTTACCATGCTCAGATGGTACCCATGGTGGCAGTACTTCATATACACATAATCTGTACTGTGTTAGTGAGATGCCACTTGTGACATATGCCAGAGAGGCTACTGTGATACTTCAGCAAGATGTCCTGACATTTTGCCTATGTACTGGCTTAACATCAGACTGGAAAGATCTTCCCAGGCAACCCAAGAATGGCAGTGATGTGGCTGAATCCTAACATGACCCATTTCCCTGGGGCATGTTTCACAGAATTCCAGAGGGTTGTGGTATGTCTTTGGCGAGCTACCCAGAAAGATCTACCTTAACCTTCAGAGAGAAGCAGTCCTTTTAGGCTCCCTGGAGGAAGCTCTATATCTTGGCAGTCTAGGAACTGGGATTTTCTAGGTTGCCTTGACTTTTTGCTTAGCACCCTAAAGCAGAGAACATGTTCTGTTACTTCAGTTTTGTCAGTGGCCAAAGGGCAGCCAGGATCACCCTCCTGGTTTAGATAAGAGTCTCCAGACTCATCCTTTAGACCATCTCCCATGTGGCCATGTAAGCAAAACCCTATAATTCCCTGAAGAAGGAACCCTGTGAAGTCTGGTGACATTAGCATTTTGGGGAGTGGGGTGTGAGAGAGGGATTCCTTCACAGGTTTGAGTTTTGGGGCATCTGCAGAGGCTGAGAAGGACTGGTAGCTGGAGGAAGAATGTCAGTATTCCAACCAGAAAGCCAGTCTTCACTGTTAAAACGGGCTCTTCTGAGTGGGAAAGAAAGCCAAGATCTGCAGCCCAGAAGCTGACAAGGGAAACAGTAGGGGTAATCTGAATGGTCAAACAGTAGGGGTAATCTGAATGGGCAAATGGTAGGGGTAATCTGAATGGGCAAATGGTAGGGGTAATCTGAATGGGCCAATGGTAGGGATAATCTGAATGGTCAAACGGTAAGGGTAATCTGAATGGGCCAATGATAGGGATAATCTGAATGGGCCAACGGTAGGGATAATCTGAATGGGCCAACGGTAGGTGTAATCTGAATGGGCCAACGGTAGGTGTAATCTGAATGGGCAAATGGTAGGGGTAATCTGAATGGTCAAATGGTAGGGGTAATCTGAATGGGCAAATGGTAAGGGTAATCTGAATGGTCAAATGGTAGGGGTAAGCTGAATGGGCCAATGTTAGGGGTAATCTGAATGGTCAAATGGTAGGGGTAATCTGAATGGGCAAACGGTAGGGGTAATCTGAATGGGCAAATGGTAGGGGTAATCTGAATGGTCAAATGGTAGGGGTAATCTGAATGGGCCAGTGGTAGGGGTAATCTGAATAGGCAAGTTTGGGAGCTATGGCTTGAAGGAACATTGGAACCTCTTCTTTGTTCTCTGTGGGTGTTAGTCTTTTTAATAAACCAATGAAGCACATGAATAACAAGTTAAATTTTTATTTGGTAATGACAGTAGTAATTAAAGTACTCAACAGTGGCTTCAGGCACTGCAGTAACCACTTCATACATTTTATGTGGATACAAACATACTGTTTATATGCATGTTTGTATACACATGGTGAGGGTATGCACATGTATGAGTTTACAAATGTGTTTGTGTGTATGCATGCATACAGAGAAGCTATGTGTATGTGAATACACATGTATACACATATGTACAGACAGTATCTATGTGTCCTACAGATGTGGGGTGTCTATGTTCTCATATGTATTCATGACAGCCTAAGGAAGTGGGTACAGCTACGACTAACTCACTGTAAATGACCTAGTGGGCAGAGAAGAGACAATAACTTATGGAAGAGTATATAATTAGCAAGTATCAAAACTAGAATTTGAAGTGGCATAGGCCTGTAATCCCATCTACTCCAGGAAGACCATAGGTTCAAATCCAGTTTGGGCTACAGAGTGGGTTTAGTGTCAGCCTGTGTGACTTAATGAGGTTGGTTTTGTAGACGCCTAGTAGATCATTTGCCTAACGTGGGAAAAAGCCTGTATTCAATTCACAGTGCCTCAGCCCACAGTAACTCAGTCCATAATACCTCAGTCCACAGTAACTCAGTCCATAATACCTAAGCCTGCAGTAACTCAGCCCACAGTACCTCAGTCCATAATACCTCAGCCCACAGTACCTCAGCCCACAGTACCTCAGCCCACAGTACCTCAGTCCACAGTAACTCAGTCCACAGTATCTCAGCCCACAGTACCTCAGCCCACAGTACCTCAGTCCATAATACCTCAGTCCACAGTACCTCAGTCCACAGTACCTCAGTCCATAATACCTCAGCCTGCAGTAACTCAGTCCATAATACCTCAGCCCATAGTACCTCAGTCCACAGCACCTCAGTCCATAATACCTCAGTCCACAGTAACTCAGTTCATAATACCTCAGCCTGCAGTAACTCAGCCCACAGTACCTCAGTCCATAATACCTCAGTCCACGTACCTCAACCAACAGTACCTCAACCCACAGTACCTCAACCCACAGTACCTCAACCCACAGTACCTTAGTCCACAGTACCTCAATCTACAGTACCTCAATCCATAGTACCCTAAATCTGCCCTGAAAACAAAAATCAGTAACAGTAGAAATTGAATTTTGTACTTTTTTTTTTACTCCCGGTGCTAATTTTTATCCATTCTGCCTTCCTCTTATTGCCTATAAAAATGAATGTATGTGCATCCATTAATATATTCTGTTTGCTAGGAAGGGAAGATGGAAAATAGAAATCACCTGAATTCTTTAAGAAAGATCATCAAACTGGGTTTCTTGTATGAAAAGACACCAGTTTCTCACATTCTAACTGGAAGGCTAGGGCTGCACAAGGAAGCATCGCTTCCCCTGCTCCGTGACACCACACCCTCAGAAGTTCCTGGGCCTCACATGGGCCAGGAACCTGCGAGTACAGAGGAAGAGTTAGAGGGATCTTCCAAGGTACTCTTTCTATTTTAGATTCTATTTATTTGTGCCGTGTGTGTGTGTGTGTGTGTGTGTGTGTGTGTGTGTGTGTGTGAACATGTGCATGTGTTTGGCAGAACAGAGACCAGAAGAGGCTGTTGGAGCTCTTGGAGCTGGAGTTGCAGGTGATTGTGAGCTGTCCAGTGTGGGCACTGGGAGCAGAACTCTGATCTTCTACAGGAACAGTGAGTGCTCTTACCACCCAGCCAGGTCTTCTACAGGAACAGTGAGTGCTCTTACCACCCAGCCAGGTCTTCAGCCTCAACATGAATTGTTTTTGTTCGCATGTACAATACAGCTAGATGACTTCCTCACACCACTCAGAGCCCAGTGATGTCTGAGACTAGTGGGCTTTTTGGTGCTGAAGGAATGTAGAACAGGGTGCTCAGGGGAGGCACGGTGCTCTGTAGGATGGTGCACAGGGCATTTCTCCAGAAGTGTGATCTCAGACAGCTCATCTATCTCTTTGGGCATCAGTTTCCTGTAAAATGAGGAGGCTGGGTTGATTTCCAAGGCTCCTCCAAAGTCTCTCTTTAAAGATTGTGATGCAGTGGCAAGAGGTCGGGGGTGGGGGTGTGGTGGTGCAGAAAACAGGCAAAGCAGAGGGGAAGCTTTTAGGACAAAGAGAAGTTAAAGATGTTCATTCTGTTCCTATTTATTCCCAAAGAAGAGGATTATGAAGAAAACCCAGATTTTCATCCATTCAGACAACTCGCAGCAACAGATCAGGGACCAGAAGACACTTGAAACAAACCATGGTGTGATTAAACACATGATTCCTGATGTCCAGGTGCCCGTGTGCTTGTTACATTTTCAAGGAGACCCAGCATGTGTGGAAAATTGCCTGATAAATATGCTGTGTCTCTCTGCATAGGGTCCAGCTTATCCACAGTCATGTCAGCAGTGTGATGCTTCCTGGGGCCCTCTCGTTCTCATTAGCATCTTCGGAAGGTCACATGACGCGAATGTACTCATCAGACCTTGCCCTGCTGCCCCCAGACCATGAGGGCCTGGAGGGGGAGAAGATAGGGCAATGAACTTGAAGGAGACTCGAACTTCAGCCCCAGCATTCTCCTGGGAACTGGAAAAGTCTGTATTCTGTGGTGAAAGGAGGGTTATGACCCCTTCAGACACTGTCTGTGGAGAGGGGGTACCACAGGCTGTCGAGTAGGGAGCAGCCATCTGCAGGACCCTTACTGCGGTTCCCTCTCTGTCCTTGAAGAGACACTTGCAGGCACCCCAGGGAGTTGACCCCAGGCAGTCAAGTCTCTCTGGCTGTCACATTCACTTCAGCAGAACCCCTGATTTCATGAGAATGACCTAGAGGTGACCCTGCAAAGGAGACTATGTGTCTCTGACGTTTGGTGGAACAGATATTTGTCCTCTTCTCAGGAACATTGCGGAGAGAGGCTGGAGATGCCCAAGCCACCAGGAGACACAGGCTTGAGGCAAGAACAGGTCACGACGGATAGAGCATCCATTACTTGGGCTAAAGTGATGAGGAAGCAGAGGGTTTAACTAACAGGAACCAAGGCCCCCTCAGACCAACACATAAGCACATTTGAAACAGAAACAGAATTTTGGGCAAAATTGCTTAAAGGAACTCTGGGAAAAAGTAGCTTGGGTATAAGTCCTTAACAGAATTTTCTAGATGAAATTAAGTGGTTACTATTATCTGCTCTTGCCAGGGCTGGAAGATGTACTGATTTTCTGTGTAAGAAAATACAGACCCATTAGTATGAATTTACTTATACCATCAGCAAGCAAACCATTGCTTTTTGTGTGTGAAATGGTTCTCCATCTATTCAGACAAGAAATATGCTGGAGTCAAGCAAGGGTCTGAGAAGGAAAAGGTGTCAAAAGGAGACACTGAGAAGGCTCTCTGGTGACTTAATAGGTTTTTAAAAGGGGAAGAGCCAGTGAGCTGGTCCGGTAGATTGATGTGCGTGTCTCATAAGCCTGGGAACCTGAGCTGCATTCCTGGGACACATGTAAGAATTCCCTCCACATTGTTCCTTGACCTTCACACGTATACCATATTGTGTGTGCCACACACACACATCATGCACATACACATACACACACACATACAAACTAATAATACACTGATGATGTCTTAGTTACTTTTCTATTGTGATAAAACACCATGACAAAGGCAATTTATAAAAGGAAGCATTTAATTTGGGGACTAGCATTTCAGAGGGTGAGAGTCAACAATGGAAGAGCAGAGGCATGGTGGCAGGAACAGCTGAGAGCTTACATCTTGATGTATGATTGCTGTGGGATGTTCTGTATGTTAAATATGTTGTTCTGATTGGTTAATAAATAAAACACTGATTGGCCAGTAGCCAGGCAGGAAGTATAGGCAGGAAAAGCAGAGAGGAGAATTCTGGGAAGTGGAAAGCTGAGGCAGATAGACACTGCCAGTTGCCGCCATGGAAAGCGAGATGTAAGGTACCGGTAAGCCACGAGCCATGTGGCAACTTATAGACTGATAGATATGGGTTAATTTAAGATATAAGAACTAGATAACAAGAAGCCTGCTACCGCCATACAGTTTGTAAGCAATATAAGTCTCTGTGTGTTTACTTGGTTGGGTCTAAGCGGCTGCGGAACTGGTGGGTGAGAGAGATTTGTCCTGACCATTGGTCAGGCAGGAAAACTCTAGCTGTATATATATATATATATATATATATATATATATATATATATATATATATGTATATATATGGAGAGAGAGAGAGAGAGAGAGAGAGAGAGAGAGAGAGAGAGAGAGCGAGCAGAGTCACTGGAATGGCATGAGTCTTTTGAAACCTCAAAGCCTGTCCTCATCAACACACTTCCTCCAATGAGGCCACACCTCCCAATCCTTCCCAAACAGTTCCACCAACTGGGGACCAAGTATTCAAAATATGAGCCTATGGGGCCATTCTCATTCAAACCACTACATTCCACTTTCTGATCTCCATAGTCTTTTAGCCACATCATAATGCAAAAATGCATTTAGTCCAACTTTAGAAGTCTCCATAGTCTTTTACAGTCTTAGCACTGTTTAAAAGTGCAAAGTCTCTTATGAGACTCAAGGCAATTTCTTAACTGTAGTCCCCTGTAAAATAAAAAGCAAATTACATACTTCCTGATACGTTTTTCCCTAGATAATAAGCTTCCCCGCTGACACAGTAAACCAGATCAAGCCAAATTACAAGTCTAACAACAGGCCTGCTGAGAACAAAGTAACTCCTAGTTGGGTTCACTGGCCTCAGAGAATGAGGTCAGAGAAGTTGCACCCCTGAGCCGAGGCAGGGAGGTTTTATAGACCTTAGGCAAGGGGTGATGACGTGCCAGCCAGGAGCTGGGACTGTGCCCAAGTATGGTCAAAAGCTAGGTTCCTGGGTGGGCACTTGGGTGCCCTTCCTTTGTTCAAAGTTTTTTAGTGTGGGCGTAGTTGGGAGAAGTAGGGAAGATAAGGTTTTCCAGCTTGTGCAAGGGTGAGCTGGAAGCTCCAACCAAACACTTCCAACATACAGCAGCACAGAATGTACATTACCATTCTGGGGGCATAGTGGGGAAATACTAGACCAAAGCAAGACCAAAACCCAGCAGGGCAAACTCCAAATCCTGCAGCTCTGTGCTGGCTAGTTTTATGTCAACTTGACCCAAGCTAGAATTATCTGAAAGGGAGGTATTGCAATTGAGAAAATTCCTCCGTAAGATCAGGCTATAGCCAAGGCTGTAGCACATTTTCTTAGTTAGTGATTGATGGGGGAGGGCCCAGCACATTGTGGGTGGTGCCATCCCTGGGCTGGTGGTCCTGAGTTCTATAAGAAAGCAGGTTGAGCAAGCCATGATGAGTGAGCCAGTAAGTAGCACTCCTCCATGGCCTCTGCATCCTTCCTGCCTCCAGGACCCTCCCCTGCTTGAATTCCTGCCCTCACTGCTTTTGATGATGAACAGTGATATGGAAGTGTAAGCCAAATAAATACAAATAAACCTTTTCCTCCCCAAGTTGGTTTTTATTGTGATGGTTCATTACATTAACAGTTATCCTAACTAACACAAGCTCTGTATCTGGGATCTGAGGTGGCTCTACCCTTCCAGCTTCACTGACTGCAAGACGCTCGTCTTTCTTGGCCCGATCCACTCCCTTTCTGCAGCTCTCGTTGGCAGATATCTCATGGCCTTCCATGACGAGGCCTGACGAGCTCCAGACGTCTCTCACTGTGGTGTGCACAAGTGCTCTTCCACCTCTACGTTTCTGCTCCCCCCTTTGATAGAGATGAGAGGTCATATTGAATTAAGGTCTACCCTAATGACATCAGTTTGATGTATTTGTCTGGCCTGCCTGCTTCCCTCTGAATGACGAATTATGTGGTTAAGGAAAAAATAACACATTTCATGTTTGTTATGGTGGAGGCTGTCCACCCTTTCCTCCTGTTTATAAATGTAGCTCTGGGTCTCCTGGAAGGCCCCACATGCATGCTCATGTGAGAGTCTGCACCTTGCTAAGTCTTTCTCGGGCAGCACTCCCTGTCTCAAGGGACTGATGGGGCACAGAAGAACTCAGCGCAAGAGCACAGACTCTGGAGACAGAGGCTTGGATTGCAGTGCATTTGTGACTTGTAGGCTGTTTGGCCCTGGGACAGTCGTGTTCCCTGTCCATGGCCCAGTCCAGTTCTTTTACCTAGATCATGAAAAGGAACCTTATTTATGTGACCACAGAATCCAATGAGATTCTAGCAACCTTTTTTTAAAAAAAATTATATCTATGTTCATTGGTGTTTTGCCTGCAAGTATGTCTGTGTGTGGGTGTCAGATCCCTTAGAACTGGAGTTACAGACAGCTGTGAGCTGTCATATAGGTACTGGGAATTGAACCCTGGTCCTTTGGAAGAGCAGCCAGTGCTCTTAACCACTGAGCCATCCCTCCAGCCCCTAACTTTTTTTTAAGTTGTGAAGCCAGTGCTGATGTGGGTAGCTGCTGGGATTTGGGGCATGCTAGAGAGAAGTGTAAAGGGTTTAGTGGCTCAGTGGCTCGCTTTGGACCTGTCTGACAAACTCAAGGAAGGGAAATGACTGGCCCCTGCGAGCGAGCGACAAGGGCAGTGTGTCAGTGTCAAGTACAGGGACACAGGGCTGGAAATGGGAGTAAACGATCACGGGCGCACAGATGAAAATGTCTGCAGCAGTCTCGGTGGACCCCAGGCCAAGGACACCTAATACCGAGGTGGTGACACCCCCCCACCTGCTGACCCACCTCCTGGTGTGCTTCAAAGGCCTGGCTGGCAGAGAACCCCTGACTGTCTGTCTCCTGGGCTCCAGCTCAGTGCAGTCTCCAGTCTCCAGAGCTTGAATTGGCCCTTTTGGAACTGCCATCTGTCTGTCTGTCTACACTTGACTCTGCCTCTGAGGCTGGCTCAACTGTATCACAGTTCTGGGAGCCTCCATTAGCTCTTCAGCTGGGATCCTAAATATCTCATCTAACCACATGCAGGGACTCTTTCTACATCTGTACCAGGAAGGTCTCTGAACTCTGCAGCCACTTAGCCCAGTTATAGCCACTCTGTAGCCTACATAGACACATACATACGTAGACATATACATACATGCTAATCAATCCATATATTACTGTGTGAAGTGTAATGTGTGATCTGCAAATTAATGTTGGTAATTACTATTCCAATAAAAGAACGTGTCAAGGGAAATGGTATTGCTTGGTCAATTGCAGCTAATGAATGCAAAGTTGTTATTCAATGAATTCTGGCAATGTGGAAATACACAAACATGACCATCTATGTTTATAGCATAGCATGCTCATGATAGGTAGATGCCGGGTTAGTGAGTCTTAAACACGATAAAATACTGGGAATTGTTCTGATTGGAATGTGAAATACTATCCAGTGGTGCAGATGGTTGAAACTCGACCCCCAGCTGGTGGTGCTGTGTAGGGAGGCTGTGGAACCTTTAGTAAGTGTAGCCTCGATGGAGGAAGTCAGCCGCCTGTGTGAGCCTTGAGGCTTTATAGCATGACCCCACTTCCTCTTCTCTGATTCCTGAGGACAGATCAACAGGGCAGCCAGTTTTCTACTTCCGCCACCGTACCTTCTCTGCCTGCTGCTGGCTTCTCTGCCACGATGGTCTCTATCCACCTTTGACTGTAAGTCACAAAAAGCCCTTCCTCCCATAAGTTGCTGCCAGCTTATTTTATCACAGCAACAGAAAAATAGCTAAGACAGGGATTCTAAAAGAAAAAAGAAGGAAAGAAAGACAGACAGACAGGAAGAAAGAAAGAAAGAAAGAAAGAAAGAAAGAAAGAAAGAAATCCTACATGATTTCAAATACAACATTTAATATGAAAAGTACTATTTTAGCAGGGCATAGTAGTACATGCCTTTAATCACAATGATACTTAGGTGGCAGAGGCAGGCAGATCTCGGGTAATTTAGAGGCCAGCCTGCTCTACATAGTGAGTGAGTTCCAGGATAGCCAAAGATAAACAGTAAGACCCTATCTCAAACAAAAAAGAAAAGAAAGGGACTATTTAGAATGATAAAAATAAGTCAAAATGAATGACATTCTTTAAAAAAATATTTTATTTTTTTTTATAAATAGCCATCACAAGCATGGGTGCTGGGAACCAAACTCGGGTCCTCTACAAGAGCAGCGCATGCTCTCAGCCTGAACCATGTCTTCAGCCCCTGAATTACATTCTTAACAGGATGACAAACACTATAAAGATAAAGTGTATATTTTTATTATATGGCTCTTTTTTAGTGCTTTTTCTTTTTCTTTTCCTTGGCTTATCTTCTGATCCATCTTTTTGTTCATTGGGGATTTTGTAATACCGCTTTCTTATCGAGAAAATGAAACATAATTTGGTCTTCTTTCTCAGATAGTAAATCAAAATTAATTTTCAACGATTGATAGCAAAGATGCACAAAAGAAAGGAAACAACATAAACAGTGTAGTCTTTGGAATCCTTAAAGTACAGAAAACATCACAGGATTTTGGAAAAATCTGAGTGATTCCTGTAGACAGAAAGGTGTATGGTATGTTTCTATTACACACATCAGCATGAGGATAATTTCTTGTTTTGATGGTGCATTGTTGAGAACCAAGTCTGCTTATGCATTTGCAAGAGGTTCTCACAGAGACCTTTGTGCATTCAAGCCCAGGGCACTAGGCTCCACAGGGTCTGTGCATGTCAAAGCCCCAGTCTTCCTCCTTCTGTCAGAAACTCAGGAGAGTTGGCCCAAAGCTCAGGGAAATTCCTGGGTTCCATTTCTGCTCTGGTATGGATAGTGTAGTGGCTAGTTTTATGTCAACCAGAGTCATCAGAGAGGAGGGAACCACAATTGAGAAAATACCTCCATAAGATCAGGCTGTAAACAGACAAGCCTGTAGAGCACTTTTAATTAGTGATTGATGTGTGAGGGCACAGCCCATTGTGGGTGGTGCCATCCCTGGGCTGGTGATCCTGGGTTCTATAAGAAAGCAGGCTGAGCAAGCCATGTGGAGCAAACCAATAAGCAGCACCCCTCCATGGCCTCTGCATCAGCTCCTGCCCTGCTTGAGTTCCTGTCCTGACTTTTTTCGGTGATGAACTGTTATATGGAAGAGTCAGCCAAATAAACCCTTTCTTCCCCAAGTAGTTTTGGTCATGGTGTTTCATCACAGCAATACTAACCCTGACTAAGACAGAAATAAATGATTTCACTGTCAAAAAAAAACATTTTGAACCATTAAAGCTAGAGCAAACTTGCCTTAATTAGGTTCCTCCCCAAATGCCCCTCACCATTGCAATGCCATGGTGGTGAGGTGAAATCAAGGAGGAAAGAACAGAGGTCTTAGCCACAGGTAGTTCAAATGGTTCCCTTCTGCAAATTTTAATAAACGAATGCAATCATGTGGACTCACTGCCAAGGCTTTCCCACATGCCCTGGAGGGGGCCTGACAGTGGAGAACCTCCAACTTTGCTTCTGTGTCCTTTGCTTTCTCATTGCGGTGACCAAGTGCCAGCCAAGCAGCAGCTGGGAAAGAAGGGTTAGTCCTGGCTTGTGACTTGAGGTGACACAGTCCAGCACAGCGGGGGAGGCATGGCAGCTGTGGCTCTGCCTGTGGTGGCAGCAGATTTCACCAGAGACTAGGAAGCAGACACCACACAGGAAGGGAAATTACAAATCTCCTCAAGGCTTGTGCCAGTGACCCACTTCTTTCAGCAAAGCTCTGCTTCTACCTAAAGGTCTCACGCCCTCTCAAAACAGCGCACTGGCCACTTGCACCTTCTTCGAACACGTAATCCTCCTATGGGAAACATTTCACTTTCAAACCAGAGCTACTTTTATTTCCCCCAGGAAATATGCCTCTGGCTGTAGTAAAGAAATGCCTCAATTTTGATGGCTTAATACAATAGATTATACTTTATGTAAAATTCAATTGGTGGATGATGATGGTGGCCTTGAGTAGGGTGGTGGGATAGTAAGGAATAAGGAAAGCCTTGTTCCATGTCACCATTCAGGGACCCAGCCTGATAAAGCCTCTGGCATCTTCATTAGGTGGCTTCTGTGGCTGTCTAGGGCACATTAGGAAGTGAGTGGACCTTGATGTCTCCCACACCCTATTGGCTAGAAGTCATTCACCTGGTCATGCAACAGTGAAGAAGGCAGGGAAATGGATGGGGAAAATGAGGAAACAAATTTTGGTGAATCATGGTAGTCCCTGACACAGGCAGGGACAGAACTTGCCCTCAACGGGGATTGGCCTGACGAAGTGCTGGGATGATCTTGTTGGAGCCCCAGGCAGCATGTTGAGAGGGTATTTTAAGCTAATGAGGGACAACCAGTGTCCTTCTGAGCTAGGGAAGGTGTTCAGGGCATGATACAAAACATGGTACGTTGGTACTGTGTAGCTTGTATTTTTACTCTGCAATTCTGCACTGTGTGTCTTCAGCAACCTGCTCGGAATCCAGCCCAACAGCAGTTACAATGATGGCTGGGAGTGTGAAAGTATTTTTAGGGGGAAGTTCAGAGAGCCAGCCTTCTCCCCACTATTACTGAGTGAATTTACAGCAGCTGCTTCTGTTAGCCCGGAGCCCCAGGAGTAAGATGCGCATTTATTTCAGGAACTCAGCACATAGCACAATGCTATAGGAGGTTCTTGTAAGGAATATTCTTTCTCATTCTTTGAAGGACATACACATCTTGTAAGCATAGGAACAATTTTTGATATGTTGCGTGTTTCGAACCTTGAGAGACTAGATCTTAATTAATGTGTGATTTCAACAAACTGTGATCTCTTTGGTATGCAATTCCTGACTATTCCATATTAATGACTTAAAGTCACGCTTTAAAGATGGAGATTTTTCCATTAGACCTTTTGTATGGTAATTAAAGGAAACACATAAGGTTTGATAGAAACATACATTTTCTCGAAATATGGAAAATTTCCAAATCATTAGGAAAATAAAAATTCTTCATTTCTTCTGGCAAATGGAAAATTGCTTTTCCCTGGCAGCCCCCCCCTGCCCCCCACCATGTAAGTTAAAAATCCATTAGTAAATTAGGCCTAGCCAGGTCCATTCATTGATATTTGATCCTTGGAAGCGCTCAAAGAAAATCAATGTGTGGCTTTTCAGTTAATTAGCATAATGCTAATATAAAATGTAATGCCAGCATAGCTGGAGTCTCCATATTTAGCTTTCTGGTTAGCTAAGTGAACAGGAAGGGCCAATCAATATTTTTCAGAGGAGACTACACCCAGACTTCTTGACAGAGGAACACAGGCCTCACTTAGGCTCAAACCCTTTCCACCTGCCCAGCCTCCCACACTTAATGGGGCTTGCTAAGGCAGGAAGGATAATGGCTGGAACGAGTCTAAGATAGGATGTAAGGGGTACAGGTACAGAACCTGTAAGGGCAATTAGTGGCAACCATCGATTCCAACTCACACCATGGATTCAAATTCAGTTATCCCAGACAGAGTTTGAAGCAGCGTGTGATGGAGGAGTGAGGATCAGTGAAGGGATTTCCAGCTTGTTCTCTCTGGCGAGGGACTGAATTACCGACTTATTGCTGAGACAAAATACTTGACTAAAGCAGCTAAGGGAGGAAAGGTTTGTTTTGGCCACAGGTACAGCCCATCACAGTACAGGGCCGGGGCAGGGGGCAGGGGACAGGTGGTCACACTGTGTCCACAGTCAGGAAGCCAAGAGCCATGGGTGCTGGTGCTTAGTTCGATTTCTCCTTTTATTCAGTCCATGACTCCTGCCTATTGGGATGCTTGGGATGGGTCTTAACATCATTATTAACCAAGTCTGGAAAATTCCTCACATGTATGCCTTGACTTGTTTCCATGGTGACTCCAAGTTCCATCAAGTTGACAATCAAGATTAACCACTATGGGGATGTAACCAAGAAAAATAACCTCCCAGAACCAGGGCCAGGTCCACATTATACAGACAGTTTTTCTCCTCTCTTCTCCCTTTGAAAGTGTTTGTCATTCCAGGGGGAAAAAAAGCACATCTGAAAAGCACATTCCACCCATTTACAAGTGTATAGATCAGTGGCACGAAGTGTATTCACTTAATGTGTAGTGACAGCGAGCATCCATTTCCAGATTCCCCTTTCTTGCTAAACTGAAACTCTGTCCCCATTTACAAGAGAAACACCAATATCTCCCACCCCAGTCCTTGGAAGCCACTGTTCTCCCCTTTCTCTTCACAAATCTGAATCCAAAGAACCTAATATAGGCGAAATTGTTCTTTTGTGATTGGCTTATCTCACTGGGCACCATGTCCCCAAGGTTCACCCATGCTCTAGCACACAGAGTAATCCTCTCTTTCACAGGGTGAGTGATGGTCATCTTACTCCAACTAGATGGCATTTTGTTTAGCCATTCATCAGATGATGGATCCTCAGTTTGTTTCTGTCTTTTGGCTACTGTCAATAGTGCTGCTGTGATCTTGGGTATATTACACAAACATGTCCTCAGGTACCAGCCTATAATTCTACAAGTGGACCCAAGTCTGTAATTTTCAGAGGAGCTGTCATACTGTTTTTCATAGTGGTCATACCATTTTTAATTCCTATGAAACATTCATAAAGGTTTCAATTTCTGTATGTCCCTTCCAATCCTTGTAATTTTCCATTTTGTGTTTTCAACAGTAGCCTTCTAAGGGGTGTGGGGGTAGTATCCTGTGGTTTTGATTTGTATTTCTCTAAGTTTAACTGCTGCAGAGAGCATCTTTTCAAATGGGCTTACTAGCTAATTGTGATTCCTCCGTGGAGAAGAATCTTTTGCCATAAAAAATGCCATTAAAGAATCTTTTGCAAATCTAATACAAAACTTTTGCCATTGAAAGGATTGTTGAGCTCTTGCCTTTGTCTGATTGGGTAGCCTGTGTGACTCTGGTTTCTTCTTCAGTCAGCCTCGTTCAAGGCATCACATCTTGTCATTTGATCTGCATCCCTAGCGCGAGGGTTTCTGGTGGTGCTGTATTGGGCCTTTAAGGAGTAGGTGAGAGCCCAGAGGACAATTGGAGAAGAGATTAGCAGGAGAGGTGGCATGACCACCTTTGCTTCCGCCAGGGCAGCTTTTCTTTCATCCGGGCTTCCACCTAAGATGGTATTTGATGTTTTTCCTGAAAGGAAAAGAAAAGTCTCCCAAACATTGGTGATAGGGCTAAGTTTGGCTTTAATTGGTCCTTCAGCTCTCCCACCACTGCTTCCCAAGGTATTTTGCTAGGTATGAGTTGAAGAGAGGCATTGTTCCATTTATTTCAACAAGTAGTTGTGGAATGCCCAGGTGTGGGGTGGGGAGTTGCGGGGGCTGGGGGGGGGGGGCTGGTTGCTGCTCACTGCTGGCTGACTTGGGGATAGAAACTGTGAATCTGGAAATGAGATGGTTGGACTGGGGACTAGAAAGCGATCCTGGCTTCTGTGCATGAAACTGTGTCCCCTGGACCTGCCAGCCAGTCTTCCCCTACAGGGACTGCAGTGTTCTTGTCCACAGCAGCCTCTAAAGATCATCCAAGCAGTGAGTCAAGGGCAGAGGCTTAGCCTAGACCTTGTCTTCAGGGGCTTTTTATTTCCCCACTAGCTCTCCTCCAGGCTCTCCCTCACCTCCATCTCCCATCACCTTCTCCTTCGGCCCCTGTCCTCCAAATCTCAGGAACCATCTGCTGTGACTGGTATTCTCATTCTCCGTTCCTGCTTATCTTCTCTTCAGCAGGGAAGCACTCCCTGGGCCGAGAGCCTAATCTCTTGCTGATCCTGGGTTTCTGAATTCATCATCCTGCCCCTCAGGCGATGGCTTCCACGTGCCCTGCCAAGCTGAGTGGGCAGAGGCTGCCTGTCATCATGGAAGGAGGGAGGGAAGGAAGAAAGAGAGGGAGGGAGGGAGGAAGAGAGGAAGTAATGAAGGAAGGAAGGAAGTCACCCAGAGCCTGGTGAATGAGGCTGTGAATAACGGATGAGTCTAGGTTTTGGACACTGGTTAAACTAAAAGGATGTTCTCCCCCTACTTGCTTCGTGGAAGGAAGCACCTCCTGTCTGTCTGGCTCAGAGGTCTGTCCTTTCCCATATCCAATCAATACCCTGAGGGAGTCATTAGCTGAGGAAGGTTTTTGTATTACTATTTCAATTTTTATTCATTTTCTTTGTAATTGAGAGTAGTGGTGTCTTATTATGTAGAAAGAGGGCAGGAAACAGTTGCAAAAAAGCTAAGCACAGACTATAACTTGTAAAACATGACCCTGAAGCTGGTGTTGAGGCCACAGGAATTTTTTAACTTCAGTTTTCTATTCTATCCCCTAAAACGTGTTCTCATCCCCCAGGTCCCCAACACCAAGGAGGAATAATACATACTTCTGTAAGACGAATTGCTAAATGGTCTTATAATAAAAAACCCAAAGTCAGATATTGGGGTGAATGCTGAAAGATCAGAGAAACAGAACAAGCCACAGCAAACCTTTCCTCACCAACTCCTCAGCCTCTAGAGAATGAGTTCCTGTTTCCTTACGCCTTTATACCTTTCTGTGTCTTGCCATGTTATTTCCTGGGATTAAAGGCATGTGTTCTTCCCAAGCAAAGGCATGAGCTCTCAAGTGCTGGGATTAATTGCATGTGCCACCAGTTCTCAGTGTGGCCTTGAACTTGCAGAGATCCAGACAGATCTCTGCCTCCTGAGTGATAGGATTAAAGGTGTGTGCCACCACACCTGACCTCTATGTCTAATTTGGTGGCTGGTTCTGTTCTCTGATCCCCATATAAGTTTTACTGGGGTGAACAAATAAAATACCACCCACATACTTCTTTTGAGCACATCAGGCTTGTAAGACCCTTGAACACTTCCAGAATAGTCTTTCGTTTTCTCTAACAAATAAAAAGATGTTCTTTGTGTATTCTTTTTTCCTTTCTAGAATCTGGTAGATAGACTGGCCTTTTTTTTTTTCCTTTTCTCTTTCTCATTTTAATATACTGCAGTGTACTTCAACACCAAAGCATCAGGAATGCCCTTTGGGGAGCCGAAGCTTAGGTTCGGAGCCCACGCTCTGGAGAGGGGAGATTATGGTAAAGAGCTGGAGTTCTGTTCCTGCTCCTGCATGAGTGTGTGGTAGGAGGAATGAACTAGCATAGCTCCAGCTGTTTCTGCCCTGCAGCTCTTCCACAAGCCCTAACACATATCAGTGATAAATATATTCCTGGAACAAATGTAGAGAATGCTGCATGGTGGGGGTGTGAGGTGAGGCTGATAGGCTATCAAAATGGTGAAGAGTTCCTGTCATCTCTAAAGGCAGCAGCAGGTCCCTTGTTCTGGTCCAATTTCCTGAGCTCCAGGGTTTCTAAGGACACTGGTATAGTATATCGTTTTTCTGTATCTGGCCAAATGAGAGAAAAGCAAGGTTTAGAACATGGATGCTTTAGGGATTTTTTTTCTGCTGTGCTTTCTTCTTGTGACCATGAATATGTCATTCACGTAGGGACCGGGAGATCTTGTGCATAGAGGCCATGCCCAGCAAAGAGTGGTTACAGAGCTGCAAGGGGCAGCGTACCCATTTGACTCAGCTTCTTCCAGTTAAGAAAGGAATGAAACAGTCTTTGACTGGAGAAGTTGCGAGGTCACAGGTCATGTTCAAAGTGCGATGTTCGATCAATTTTGTGTGTCTTCCTCCATCACTCTTTATTTTTTGAAGCAGAGTCTGTTGCTGAACCTAGAGCTTACTGTTGCAGTTAGACTGGCTGGTCAGTGGGACTGTAGGGCTCCACCTGTCTCCAGGTCCCTAGCATTGGAGTGACAGGTATTCATCACTGTGCATGGCTTCGCTTTTCCATGGGGGCTGGGATCAGACTGAAGTCCTTATGCTTACACAGCAAGTCCTTTATCTACAGCCATCTCTCTATCCCCAGGCTGGAATTCTCAATATCATTTCTTCTGCCAGATAGTCAGTTCTGACAGGAACCCTTAAGATGCTTTTAAACCACTTTAAGAGAGACAGAACAATTTTTGTTAAAATTTGGGTCAGATATTATCTTGTGCACGATATATGCAATATATAGTTAGGGGAGAAACCCGTATTTTATTTCTTATGTAATACTGACATGTAGAACAGCAAAGGGACAGGGTGCTTTAGTCAGTTTTCATGAGGTTAGTTTATATGATTGCAGAAACAAGGTTAAGAGACACAATATGATTTTATTAGAGAAGAGATGCCTTTTAAATATTCTTGCAGTGACTTTTCTGGAAAGTAGTAGAGTGGAAATCTAAAGTCCTGATTGTAATAATACTTTTATTATTAAAGATGTTGTCATTGACTTATTTAAATGGATGCCTAAATTAAAAAAATGAATTATCTTAATCAATTATTTGATAAAAATATCAACATGGCAATGGCTTAGCATTTTTAATGCAGATAATCTTATTTCAATCAAATTACTGCATCAAAAGATCCCATATGCACAGGAGACATGGTAAACTTTTTTTGTTTTTTTACTTATTTACTTTTGGACTCCAATAAATAGGTTAGTGATTACATTTTACACAGAAGAAAAACTGTGAAAGAACATGAAAATTATAGTGGTTTTCCATTTTTAAAGTTCCAAATGGTTCTATGTTCTGTAAAATGAGAGTTTCTTCATTTGGGCAAAAGGTTGCTATTATTTTGAACAATCTCAGAGATTATCTGGGAAGTATTTCCCCAGGAAATATGATAGAAACAAACAAGTCCTTCCTAGGTTGTCAGTATCAAGGACGTTAGCATAAATGTTGTCATTCTTAGATAAAAGCAATAATTCCTGAAACCAGGAGGAACACATTTAGAATGTTGTTTTTGTCTTCTAAGGGGACAGCCAGCACAATTGTTAACAGCAAACTGTTTGATGAAAAGTAACACATTGTAAGGACATGCTCAGAATGAAGTGTGATGAATACGTGTGATGTCAGGTAAGTTTAAAAGAGAGCTCCAGACTTGTAAAAGTATGTCAGCTGGTGTCTAGACCAACATTCACCTAAACCCACACCTCTTTAATACAGCTTTGGAAGGATGCTACCCAGCTGCCTTGCAGTGCTTTCCCTGAGACACAGATGTTTATCTCCTTACTTCTACTCACTGGTCCAAGTTCTGCCTTCTGGGGTCACCCACAAAAGTCCAGCCATTTGTCCTCACCACCAAAATGTGGTTTATCTATAGTTTGTAAACACCTCTTTAAATTAAACTTTCCAAGTAAACTCAGTTCAGCCACTGTCTTGAAGGAATGTTGAATGAAGGTGGGACCCGACACAACCCATCTTGCAGAGGTGGTCGTCAGTGTTTCTTTTCTGTGGTATCTTTTTGGTTTTTTTTTCCCCCACGGGATTTATTGAATCTCATGTAATTTATTGTTGTGTGACTTTTTTTCTGGGGAAACGTGAACCATTATCTATTCACCTCACATCAGGCACAATGGCAGACCAGAAAAACGATTCCACCCAGTGGAATATAACTTAGTGAGTGAGCGAGCTTTTGACTCAAGGGCAACTTGAGGCTCACTCCAGCATGGATGATGCTTCATGAAAACTGCAACCTTGAAGCTGCTCTCCCAGTTGCACAGTCTCCTCTTCCCAGCAGTTGCTCCTGCTTACATCTTCTTGGGGAGAGACCTGTGAGTCTTCTAAGTTTCAGGAGCTTCCTAGGTTTTGTAAGTTATTTACTTGCATGGCCTCATGTTTCCTTTACTTCTGGAGTCTTACGAGCCTCCTCTCTTTCCACAGGTTGTGGGGGTGCTGTTTCAAAATCAGAGGAAATAGCTACACAGCATTTACAGCACAATTAATACTAAATAATGTACGGCACTATGAGTTTTGAAGAACATACAATGTTAAGCATCCATCACTATAATCGGGACAGAATGGTTCCATCTTGCCTTTTGACACTTTGCAGCTCAGCCTCTTTCTCATCTTTAGCCTCTGGCAACTCTTACACATTATCCCTTTGTATAATTGTGACATCTTGAATACTTAAGCACAATACTATTTCAACCAAGAGGACTGCATAATGAATGCAAAAATCTATAAAGAATTCTTTAGTAGACATGAAAAATTTAACCAAAGAAAAAAGAAGACCTAGAGAGAGGAAAGGACCCAATGAAATGCCTCTAGTTGTGATGTGGGTGCCTTGGGCATTGATTTCAACATCTGTTTGGAAACTCATTTGTCCCAGTGGTCTGCTAACCTTTATACTGGCCAGAAACCTGAGAGAACATACAACTGGTTGCATAGGGAGAAGTAAGCTTGCAAAGCCTGTATGTTTAGAGTTGTGAGTTGTGAGCACCTGTTTGTGTGTGTGTGTGTGTGTGTGTGTGTGTGTGTGTGTGTGTGTGTGTGTGTTCCTACAACAGCAGCTGCCACTGTCCGAGGTGCTGAACCCCCACTGTGCATTAACACCTCTCATAGGATAGCTTTTGGGTTCTGGAGACTTCTGACTCTCTCAGGAGTTCAACATAAGGTGAGAGATAAAAGTCTGGCAAAGAGAATATAATTTGGAACCAGGTCATTGAATTTTGGAAAAACTTTCAGAAAATTCATTTTATTTAATTTTTATGTTTGATCTTAGCCTAAAGGATGAGAAACCATATATTTTTTGTGTGTATGAGTGTGTTAGTGATGCATGTTTGTGTGAGTGTATGTACACATATGTATGCATGTATTTGGAGGCCATTGGTCAACTTCAGGTGTCATTTCTCAGGAACCATCTACCTTGTTTGTTGAGACAGGGTCTCTCTTTGGACTCAAGCTCACTGAATGGGCTAAGCCAGCAGACCAGTGAGCCCCAGGGACTCACCTGTCTCCACAATGGCAGACACTTAACCAACTGAGTTATCTCCCCAGCCCAGACAATTAAATTGAAGGTAATTTTTGAATAATTGCATTAGCTTTGCAAACCCTTTTCTGGCCACTTGGAACGGTATATTTCCTTCTCTACCCCCTCTTCCCTCCTCCCCCACTTCCATACTTCATGACTGGCTTCTCAGAAGGACTTAGTTGCAAATAAATAATCCTGGTTTATTCTTCTGTGGAAGATGCTTCCAAGTAAATGTTTTAAGATTTGAATTCCAAACTCACCTGTGACCCAGAAAGTTGGCTAACTCCTCTATTGCTCCTCAGGGTATTGTATTAGATATTTCTGTTGTTTTGTGACCAAATACAGAGAAGAAGCAAGCAAGAGAGGAAAGACTTATCTTCAGCTCCCAGTTTTAGGGTACAGTGTTGTAGAATATTATTTTAAGATGTGTTACTTTTGTTTATGTTGCATTTGTTCAACTCTGTGAAGCTGTGTTACTTTGCCTGTCTAAAACACTTGATGGTCTAATAAAGAGCTGAATGGCCAATAGCAAGGCAGGAGAGAGGATAGATAGGGCTGGCATGCAGAGAGAAGATATAGAAGGAGAAATCTGGGAGGAAAAGAAGCCAGGGAAGGAGGAGGACCCAGGAGCCAGCCACCCAGTTACATAGTAAACCATTGAGTAAGAGTAAGATTTACAGAAGTAAGAGAATGGGAAAAAGCAGAGGCAAAAGGTAGATGGGATAACTTAAAATTAAGAAAAATTTGCAAGAAACAAGCCAAGCTAAGGCCAGGCGCTCATAATTAAGAATAAGTCTCCGTGTGTGATTTATTTAGGAGCTGGGTGGCAGGTACCCAAAAGAGCAAAACCAAACAACAACAGTCCAGTCCAGTCCAGTCCAGCACAGTGGGAGAGAATGGCAGCAGGACCAGCCTCTGTCCTTGTCAGCAGGAGTTTGAGACTGCTTACTCACATGTCAGTGGGTCAGTAAGTACTCCTCGCTCCCAACCCATGGGATGGTGCTGCATACATTCAGGTACATTCAGGGTGGATCTTCCTGCCTCCCCCAGACAATCTTTGGAATGCCCTCACCAACAGGCAAATACAGAGGTGTGCTCCAGTCTTCTAGGTGATTCTAAATCCAGTAAAGTTGAAGATAAAGATTATTCACCATAGATATGGTTGCTAGATTACAAATAAAAACTCAGACTGTCCAGCTATATTTGAATTTCAGTTACACATGCTCATTATAAATCTGTTCCCATGCTAAGCTGTTAAAAATGTCCTGAAATATTCACATGCCATGAAATATTAAACTACATTGTTTAAAAAAACAACCATAGGCTGGGGAGATGACTCAGTTGGTAAAGTACATGCCTTTCAAGTATGAGGACCTGAGTTTGGATCCATGGCTCCCATGGGGTGGTGGTGGTGGTGGGGAAGCTGGGTATAGTGGCATGTATTCAGAGCCCCAGAGCTGAGGTGGATGGAGGCAGGTGAATTCCTGATCCTCACTGGCCAGCCATCTTGGCCAATTGGTGAACTACAAGTGACCTTATCTTAAAAAGTGAGGTGGGGAGCAATTGAAGACAGTGCCAATCCCTGACTTCTACATGCACGTGTACATGGATGTTCCACATACATATGCACACACATACAACATACATATACAAAAAAGTTAGTTTCCAAAAAAGTAATGTTCTTCATTTGTGGGTCCCCACCAGTGACTGGAGAGAACAAGTAGCATGTAATGTTTGAGAAGGAGATTCTTTTTAAATTCTAAATATTGGAAGTAACCTATCTATGACATCACTAGGATGTCTTGGCTTTTGCATTTTGGGGTTGGGAGAGTAAAAAGAGCCTCCCTGGGTATATAGTGAGGGCATTTCTAGGCGGAGGCATAATTGCATTTCCTGTGATCTCACTGATTTTAGCTTAGGTAAACAGTTTTTCCTGGTTTTTCAAAGACTTTTCCACTTGCTCATTTTTTCTGTTTGTGGAGCATTTCATCTGGTCTCTCATTTGTTCTTAAATCCTCACTGTTTATTTTAATTTACAATGTCATCCCATGAAAAATAGATTTTTCATTCTTGCTCTGGACATAGCATTGGTAATTTTTATTTATTTATCTATCTTTATCCTGCCTGAGGGAAAACAAGTATTTAACATGCATGGTTGCATCCGTGAGTAGATAAATTTATTGCTTATTTGTGATGGTGTTACAGTGTTCTTTCTTATTTTGCTGGCAGTAATTATTATGCTCCAATCTTGGGCAGACTGTCTGTGTTTTGAGTTTCTCTTCAGAGTCTCACTAAGTTTTTAATCTTCACAAGGCCAATAAAGATAAAATGAACAGTGGAAATGGACATAGGATAATTATGGTTAATTCTTACTAAAGACTAAATTGAGTTCTGTGCTGTATAGCTTTCTGGAAAATGGCTATATTAAAATTTCCATAAGTTTATCTGTCCACCAAAAAAGTCTTGTGAGCTTAGATCAGAATAGTATATTTGTGTTCAACATCATTTCTGAGGGGTAGTGTTCTAGGTGGAGCTGCTATCTCACACATGCACAACTGATGGCTTCATAATGGGACCCATGTTGACCCACCTACTTTCTTCCAGTGCAGGTTAAAAAGATGGTTTATGAGAGAGGTAGGCACAGGCCCCTTAAGTCACTGTTAAGTCTCATGCAGTGGCAAGTTCTTTCAATGAGCAGTTGAACAGCACATTTTTTTTTTTTTTAAATCAGAGAAGCTTCTGCTCCACTTCCTATCAGTAGGTCCCAACTAAAAGGAATGAGACAGAGAAACAAGATGATTTTCTTGTAACTCAGTACATTAGTGAATGAGACTAGTTCATAAAAATTAGCCTACTAAGTGTCACCTGGCATTTATGCACCCCCAGCTGTACATGGCTGGATTTGGGAAGGGCATCCCAGGGTCCATCTTCTTCATTCATCAAGGGGACATTGAAAGACAGAGTGATGGATGCCTACACTCCTCCCAGAGGTGGTGGTAAGGGAAGCAACAGCCTGGCATCAGGATAACACGGGAATGGCGGGCAGAGCCCTGAGCTGGGACACATACCCTCATTCTCTTTCTTACTACCCTCTCATTTTCCTCTTACAAAACATGGAAGTTTTGGGCTGAGAAAAGATATAGAGTTCTCCTACTCAAACATCTCATTGTGTCCATAAAGAATCCAATATGCAGAGAGGCTCATGTGGCTACTCTAGGACATGGGTAGAACCCAGTGGATCTGGGATTGGAACTCAGTTAGAGGGTCATGCACAGCTCAGGCTGGCTTTGAACTCACTCTGCAGCCCAGGCAGGCCTTCAGCTCATTGGGTAGCCTAGGCTTGCCTGGTACTTGTGAGCCTTCTGCTTCTGCCTGCTGAGTACTAGGTTCACAGGTCCATTCTAGGACACCTGGTCTGTAGACTTAATTCAGTACCCTTGCTCATGTTTGAAAGGAATGGACTCAGTACATTCTGAAGTTTGAGTCTCAGTAAATTCTGATTGGAATCAAATGACTTTCCCAAGTAACAGTGTCCTGTGTAACAAATAACCCAAGCATAACATGGGGGTAGCCTTTTGTAAGCCCACTACTTGGGCTGTTGGAGGCAGGATTGTGAGTTCAAGTGTTTGTCTGAGCTACACAGTAAGCTCCAGGCTAGCCTATACCACAGGGTGGGACTCTGTCAAAAAGCAGATCTGGGTGCACATTAGCTAACATGTCTGGCTCATGTTCTCGGGTATTGTGGTCAAGTTCTCCATAAAGCCTTGAGAGCTGGATGCTTCCAAGTTCACCCCTGTAGGCACTGAAGGATGGAATAGGCTATGTGCTGTCAGCTCCCAGAGTCCAGCACATGTGGATCTCCCTAGGACTGCTTACAGTATGGATGCTGGTGTGCTGAAAGCAGGTGACTGAAAGGGCAGAGGACCACGATGAAAGCAAGTGTCTCGATCTTAGGAGTAACATCCCAACCCATTGGCTGTTTATGTGTCTGAGCAGTAGGTCACTAGGACTGTCTTCCACTCTGGGGACAGGTTCCACACAGGCATAGATGCCAGGAGGTGAGATTCACTGGGGCCACAGAGGTTATATCAGAGTCCCCTGCCACAAGGATTGGTCTCATTTTTTTAATGTAGGAAATTGTTAGATATTAGGTGAATAATCGCTTAAAGAAAGGCTTTTATAAAAAGAATGTGCTGTTAATATTTTCATCATAGTGATTGACTGATTCTAGAATGGACTATAGTTGACGCTTACCTACATACCTGCACATCTCATCTTGTCCTCCCCAACTCTCACTCACCTGAGAACTGCTAAGTCCATCTTCAAGTCTACCCTGATGTTACTGCTTAGATTTATTATTTTGGATCAGCTTTGATAGTTCCTAATGGATTCTGGCCAGAGAACATCATATGATCTGAAATACAGTTGGATTTTTCTCCCTGTGTCATGGTCAGGGCAGGTGCCTGGTAGTTACTAAATGTGCTTTTCTCTAGGAACAGTAATGAATGGCCTTTGTCAGAGGTATCTGGCAGCTTCCAGTTTCCTTGCTAGGGATGTCTGGCACACTCATGGAGGTGAAGGTGGAGGACCACTCACTGTACAAACACTAGAAACTCACCGTGTGCGAAGTCCCAGGCTGTGCTCAGACTCACTGGGTCAGAATCTCTAGGGCCAACCTCTGAAAAGTGTGTGTTTTAACAAGGTGATTCTGAAGGAGAGGCCCCTAAGTCCCAGTGTGAAGGGGCCCCAATGCCCGAGCTTTACCTGTGGTAGGTGTTCTGTCTGCCTTTATAGTGACTATCACTCATGACCATTATCTTCATAATATTAATGATTCAGGCTACACTCTAGACACTAAGAAAAGGGGGGGGGGACCCAAACAACTCTATGATCATAATTTTGAGACTATAAATCACAAGTCCCACATCAGAGACATTAAAAAATAAGAAAAACTCAGGGTGGGTGCACCATGATGAAATAAATTTATTTTCTGACCTGACCAGATAGAAGAAGGAAGCTCTATTTTTCATGTCCTGGACACACACTCTTTCATTTTTAATGTTAATTCTGTCATTTGCATACATGCATTGTCCATTGTCCTAGTTTGTCCCCCTTCCCCGTGCCCCTCCTCTGTCCCTTCAAAATGCCGTCCTTTCTGCCTCCACGCCACATGCGTTCCTTCACACTTTCTTTTCCCTACCTCATTTCGTAACAGTTCATCTTCCCATTTCATGGTCCCCTTTCTAGACATTCCACACACTCTAGAAATTTCTACATATTCTTTTAATTTAAGCATTCATCCATCCAAGCATTCAATCCCTTTTTTCATGTAGAATTCCAGTTTCCCCTGAGTGCCAGGCACCATGGGTGGCAGTGGAATGTAGTGGTGAAGGCTTTGCGGGGCTTCCTTTTTAGGAGGAAAGACATAAACAAGCACACAAGTGAATATGTATTATTTTGTGTATAATATTTCATGTATATTAAATATACAACATATTCTACTTAATATTATATATATGTTAATCAGGATAAGTGCTGTGGAAGACGGGGGGCTGTGGGACTGTCATTTATTAGTTCCCTGGTAGTGGATAGAGGAGGCCAGAGGTTTGAGGTTACCCCACCTCTATGATGGGGAGAAATGAGGAAACACATATGGTTGTTGTGAGGAAGTTTAGATTAATGGGATTTACAGAAATGGGCAGGGCACGGGCCTGTGAGTCTAAGTAGATAGGCTTCTCTTCAGTCCAGTGCTGACTTGGACACCAGCTTGCCCTTTCTGGCATCCAGTTGACCGATGGTCTGCAGGGGCCAGCCATTAAAAGGTTAGTCTGCTTGGGGACAGATGCCATCAGGTCATATTGAAGTGGCGAGGGTGGGTGGCAGCTGCCACACCTTTACAAAGAGCCTGGAGGATCAGACTTCCATGCTGTCTTTTTTCCATCCACCTGCACTCTCCAGGGTGGATTCTCTGCTCGCTTCTGAGTTTACTGCTGCCCTTTGCCTTGGTGTGAACCAGGCTGAGTATCCTTAGTCATCAGTGTCACTGAGAGATGGATGTCATCAATGTCACCGCAAGATGGATCCTTTACAACCCGGGATGTGACAAATTGGATTGATCCCTGCCCACCACCTGCCAGCTTCATGTATCCTCCCCTTCAATCTCTTGCTCCCCCTCCATTCTGCTTTCTATAGCAGAAGAAAGGAGTGTTCTGCTGCGGCCCACACCTGCACTGCCTTGCTCAGGCAGGATGACAGGGTTCTGAGTCCACCATAGCCCTCATCCCTTTCCTTGCTCACTTGATATGATGGGATTCTACAGCCTTGTCCGCTCCCTAAATACACTTGATTTTGTGAGAATTTTCCACAACACGGAATCAGTCTAGGTCATCTGGCAGTCTAAAACAAATGATACTGTAAAAATGTTTATTGCTGAGCGGTCATTTGAAGAGGGCCCCTGCCCCCAGTAAGAATCCCTTCCCCAGAAGGAAAACAGATGAGCTGTCTTGGGGAAATTGAAAATGAAAGGTACTTTCATCTCACAAATGGAACTCAGGATGCTGTTGAACTAAGTGCGTTGTGCATTCAGTATTCACAGGGTGAAACACAAAAGAAATAACATGGATTTTTTGACAAAGGTTTTCTTTTTTTTTTTTAAATTATTTCTGTGGCATGCTGCTTCTATCAAATCACCTGAGAGGTGATTTGAGAAGGGCATTGCAGAATAAAGACATTGTTCTGACAGCAAACACAAATGAAAGAAAATTGGCCCAAGGCTTTGATGCCAGAACCCACATGGTGAGCCGAGACATAGCAACACGCTAGCTGAGTGCAGGAGCGGAGCAGACCAGCATAATTTGTAGTCGAGTGTAAAGCAAGGATGAAAGAGGGAAATACCATTAAAAGCCCACCTCCTCCCCCACAGAGATTAAAATAGACCTTGCAGGTTGTACTAATTCCTGTGTTCAGAAAACTTGCTTATGCATGGAGCAGGACTACCGAAGGTCAGTTAATAACTTTCTTCCACGTGTATGCGCCATACCCCTCTCGTGCTCTTGTTGTTTATTTATTTTTTGAGTTTCACTCTGCAGCTCAGACTGGCCTGGTACTCACCGTGTATAGTCCAGGTTGGCATCAAGCTCGTAGCAATCCCCCTGCTTGAGTCTCTCGAGCTCTGGGTATGCATCTGTGAGCCACGCTTCCACTTTCCCTCTAATTTTTGAGAGTGAGGAGAGGAGATGAGGCGGAGCCTCCTTTAAAGTATGGCTGACGACATTCTTTCTGGCTGACATTCTTTCTGGCTTCAAATGTAACCTATACCATTCAACCAACCTCAACTATACTACCAGCCACTGAGTAATTTTAACTACCTGTGTGGCTTTGCCCTAAAAACGAGGAAGGCAATTAAAATGACTTCTTTTGGTTTAGATATAAAGTGAGTAAAGCAGAAATGAAAACAAGAAAAAAGGAGACAGTGTCAGGGGGCAACTGTGATGAGCTGGTAGGAGAGAAGTTTAAGAACAGGGACATCGTCACTTGCCCTGCCTTTGGGACCAAGCACAGAACACCTGAAGCAGGGCCCACATGCTCTTTCTTCATCCAGTGGCACCGTGACCAGACTCCACATGGAAAAGAAAATGTGGCTGATAACTGACGACTGCCCCATGGGCTGCTAATTGTTTTGCTCTCGGTTGGAAAGCTCCAACAGTTCTGGGTGGTTTCAGAAAAGACACTTCTGGAATTCTTTTCCTGCTCTTTAAATCTCTTGCTGAACAAAGGAATAAAGGAAATGCACCAGCTCAAATTAATCATGGGCTGTAATCTCATCTTAAATAATTAAATTTATCTTTTTTTATTCTTAACAAATGATGTAGCCTGGAAGGAAGACCATTTCAGACATGTCTATCATGGGGAATAGCACAGAAATAACATGGGATTCAAAGACCAAGGCTGGCTCTTCGCTGTCTGCGGTCTGAGGCAGGATGCTGACACTTCCTTTGAGCTTTGGGACCTTCATGCCTCCAAATGGAATTAGTGTCTGTCCTTCCAGGATCATTGCAAAGATTAAGGGAGGTGTTTCCATTGGCTAAGCACAGAGACTAATGTATGTTAAATACAAATAATTGTCCTCTATGGATTAAATATTTCATTTATCATAGAAGATCAAAAAAAAAAAGGAAAAAGGAAAAACCTCAAGCTTTTTAAATATTTTAAACCTATAGTTTTTTGTCTGGTTCACCAAAGCAACCCACAATTTAAGAAACTACAATATAAAATATGAAGCAAGACTTTTATCCACAATTTTACTACTCTCAAAATTTTTGTTGACAATGAATTGAATATTTGTAGAAAAATACCACAAAAGTATAAGTATGTTGAAGGTATAGGTAATATAAACAGTATTTTCATATTTCATATCATGTTTGTACATGTAATAAAAGCAGGGAATTTCCTTAGAGCGTGGCTCTTCCTGGTGAGATGACTCAGTGGGTTAGGGCACTTGTTGCTAAGCCTTGTGACCTGGATGTGATCCATGAGTTCCATACGGCAAGAGGAGACAGGCGACTCCTTCAAACTGTCCTCTGACACTCACATGAGCATCCAGGCAGGCACCCCCACCCCACAATGAATGAACAAGGTAGTAAACAAATAAATGTATGAGTCTCTTCTAAAATCAGCCAGCTTCTCAAACCAGAGCCACTCAGTCAGAAAACATCATCTGTTTTTCTTTTTCCAACTGTGATCTATATACGTTTTCTTAGGTTATTCAAAACTCTTCAAGGCCCATAACAGAAAACAAGCTCAAAGGTCTCTTTGGACATTCTTTGTGTCATAATGTCATGTTAGGGATTTTCCTTTAAAAATTTTAAAGTCTTTATTTTATTATATGTATTTCTCTCTCTCTCTCTCTCTCTCTCTCTCTCTCTCTCTCTCTCTCACCCTTTGTGTATATAAATTATGGCTTCCAGTTTATTTAGTATTTTTATGGGATTTCTGAGTATGCGAATGAGTGGGTCTCATTTCAATGTTTTACCACTGAGAGTCATGTCATTTAAATTTGAGATTTACCCATTTAACATGATTAATTTCCAAATATCTTATGTAAAGAGAATTTCACATTAGATGAATATGACTATTTTTGAGAATATTGAAACAGTTTTTCTATAGAATAGTGTCAGTTTATGTCATCGATAATGAGTGGGAAAGTCTCACTAACATTGAAAGTTACTATTCACAGAGTTTTGTGGGGCTGGAAGACGGATCATCAGGTGAGCATGCTTGCTGCACAAGGCTGATGACCTGAACTCCATCCCTGGACTGAGAGTGGAAGGAGAGAAGTCCTCTGACTTCCGTATGCACAGCACACACACACACACACACACACACACACACACACACACACACACACACTATATGGCAATAATAAATTAGATTAAAAATTTAAAATTTTTTATGACTCATTTATTTTTACTTTATGTGCATTTGTGCTTTGCTTGCACACATGTCTGTGTGAGGGTGTTGAATCCTCTGGAGCTGGAGTTACAGGCAGCTGTGAGCTGCCGTGAGGGTGCTGGGAATTGAACCTGGGTCCTCTGGAAGAGCAGACAGTGCTCTTAACTACTCCTAGCTAAGAATCTTTCTGAAAGGTTTTGTGAACATGAAAATGGCATGTTTTGCTGTTTAGTTTTCATTTGTTTGTCAGGGGCTGAATGTTTTGAGTTATTGAATCACACCTTGAATTGATCAGGCTGCTGAGACCCCATACATCTTACACAGTTAAATATATTCCACATAAAGGATAAACACATGGTCAAATTTGATGTGAATATTTTTGTACTTTCTAGTTTCCATTTTCAAATAGATATGGATGTTGCTTTAAATATTTGTTTTTATTCTTTTTTCTTATATGTTTCCTTTCCCTCAAGGCTACTTCTTAGTAATAGGACATTCTAAGATGATTATTTATTTTTCTATTGAGAGTTTGCTATTCAAAGGGTTTCTCTGCAGTACAGAAAAGTTTCTATTATTTTCCTTTTTTTTCAACCCCAGTTAGGAAGAATGAAATGATGGAATAGACAAAATTGTCACAAATGCAAACCTATTTCAAACATGGTGAAAATAGTTTTGCTTCTTGACTCCTTTACCGAATGCCAATGCAATTTCAATGTTTCGAAAGAGTAGAGAGTTGTCGAGGACAAAATGGAATTCTAATATCAGCAGGTCTCTCGACAGATGGGACATATAGTACTATAAGGAGCTGGAGACAATAAGACGGTGTGGTACGTGGTGACATTTACCCAGGACTTAGCTATTCTCAGATATTTTGCTTCTGTGAATCTGTCTGAAGAAGCCTGCAACAGAGCTAGCCAAATCTGGCCCCTGGAATCCGTGGATAGCAATAGAGAGATGAATGATATCTGAATGAAAGGAAATCTGAAAGAATGTGGCTTTTCCTTGTGCTAACAACAAAACTACATGGAGAATTTTTCTCAACTTATGGTTCCAATTAAAGTATCTCAACATATTTTTTCATCTTAAATCATGTGCCTTCCCCTCTCCATGAAACATAAATGCAGACACTAATTTTACTAAGCAAGGTATTTTCTTGTTTGGGAATATTCTCTGTGCTCTCATTGTCTTTCCAAATATTCTAGAGAATGTGAAAAATCAAACCAGGAATTCTTTCCAATTCTCTGCTTAAAAGAAAATAAAACCCCATGAATTCTGCATGTAGATGCACTGAACAAAGAGAATTGCTTATATAGATACCACACCAGGTTGGAAGGAGTGTAAACACTGGTTAGTTTATTGTCAACTTGACACAGGTCACAGTCATCTGGGAAGAAGGAATCCCAATTAAGAAATAGCCTCCACTAGATTGGCCTGTAAGTAAGTCTATGGGGGCATTTTCTCCATCAATGATTGATGTGGGAAGGCCCAGCCCACTGTGGGTGGTGCCACCCCTAGGCAGGTGGTCCTGGATGGTGTAAGAAAGCAGGCTGACAAAGCTATGAAAAGCAGGTGGTGTTCCTCCATAGCCTCTGATTCAGTTCCTGCCTCCAGGTTTCTGTAACTGATCTGGAAATCACACTAGCCTTTAAAGTTGAAGATCTGTGATGACTTGCTGCCCAAACGTAACTCTTTCTTATTTTAACTTTCCCCCCTAAATATGTTCAGGTCCTTCACATCAAATGTGACATATCGACAGTGCAGGGAGAGACTTCCAGTGAAGGGTGCCTTTTCTTGCAGGAAGCCTCACTGCTTTTCTTTTCATTCTTGTCCGTTTGGAAGGAGACGTCAGGCTTTCTTGTTTTGTGGCTGTTATTTGTGTGGGGGTTGGGGGTGGCGGAAACAAATGGAAGCCAAGAGTATATTTTAAAATTTGAAGAGCATCAAGACGCCGCAGCCTGAGTTGGCCATAAAGATTTACAATTACATTTCCATCACAAAGCCCCTGGCCCTTCATATTTGGCCATGACCATTTCTGTTTTGATTTCTGTTTCTTTGGCGGGACAACACCCCAATTAGACAGATGAGCATTCAGTTTTGATGTTGGAGCCCATCCTTGCTGGCCTAGGTTACTCGGGGACTTCTATGGTCATTTGGCATTCGGTTGTGCTGGGGGCAGTTTTAACCCTGGTTCTAGGAACTTTCAGCACACACAAATCTATCCAGGTTAATGCGCTCAATGCAATTTAACCTCATATATCTGAATTACCCAGATAATGACCTAAGAGTCCCAGAATTCTCTAGGTTCTTGCTTATATGTCCTTTGTACTCTGTGCTAGTTAGGTTGAGCTGTGGTGACGGGTACAGTGTTATCAGGAATCCATTTTCCCCTTAAGCCTTGCAACTGGGTCAGGCTGTCTAGCCATCCTGGAAATGAAGGGTGGTGTTTTCTTTAAAATATCACCCGAAGTCACCCCTGGAGAATTAATATTGTAAGAGCCGAGTTTTCCTGCAGAGTCTGACTTGCATAGAAAAAGAAGATTTTCGTTTAGAACCTATCTATTGCTGCTACCGTAGACACCGCATGTGTTAGGCTGCACGGTGGTCCACTGTTTCCGGTAGGGCAGATATACAAAGGAACAAATAACCAGACTTTTCTGTTGCTTGCAAGAAATAAAAGCCAACATCACATCTAGGGCTTCTTCTGTATTTCCATCCATTTCAAGGGGTGAAAAAAAAAAAAAAGAAAAACTAAAAGTGACACGAGAGACAGCTTTTCTTTTCATCCAGATAAGAGCTACATTTCATGACTTAAAAAAAAATCCTGTTCATTTAAACCACACTAAATGCATCCTGGTCTGGATATATAAAATGATTGCATGGCCACCGCTGACCATTCATCTGAGACCCTGATGTGCCACAGTCGATTTTTGAGAACTGCTCCACCACTTAATGTGACGAACACCCAGCCTTGCCGTTTAAGGGATCTTTGAGAAAGGCTGTCCTCACACGAAATGAATTTAACAGCAGCCATTTGTCATGTTGCCCTTCCTTTTCTGGAGAGAGAGGGGGGGGGGAAATGCTAGTGATTTCTTTTGACTTAAACTGGGCATTCAAAAAGCTGTTTTTATTAATGAATCATATTAAGCCACTGGTGAAAGGCTCCCTGACTCTGTTTAAATAACAGGCTATGATTCCTCTCCCCTCAAGCCCCCCACCCCCCATTTGGCTCTGCTGTTATTAATTGAGGAGTTTCTTTGTTTCTTTCCTAATGAAGCTAACAGAACACATCTGTCAGGTGCCTGTATTCTTTGCCTGTGTATAGTATGTAATAGACCAGCTGGAGGCTATGGAGCTACACAATACCCCTGGCCGTTACAGCAACTATTTATTCCTGGGCTTTTCCTCCGAAAGGGATTTGAAAAAAAAAAAGTCTGAAATTTGGGCCTAATTGCTATTTACCCAGCGATAGACACCTGTTCTAGCTGAGACATTGGCTCATGAATCCCACACCTGAGACCTTAGGGAGAGGAGAGGGGAAATTTCCAGCAGCTGACAATGCATTTAGACACACAGAGCTTTAACTGGTGGGGATTTGTGTGTTTGTATGTATATACATATCTTTAAAATACTGTATGTTTAGTATGCACACCCATAACCAGAGGGTAGATATTAAAAGCTGTGTACTATTATTTCACGGTCAATTGCTTATCTGAAGGCTACACACACACTGGCGTAGAGCTACAACCACGATGCCTTTAACCATAGTGCGCTGAGACGGCACCCGGTTTCTCTAACAAACATGTGCCCTTCACAATGTCCATTCTTGGCCCCTCGGGGACATGGTTTCTGTCAGTGTATCAGAGGGAAAAAGTATAATCAAGTATTGCATTTCTCAGAAGGATTTGACTTCTTTTTATTCATTTCCCCCCATAGCTGTGACGTCTCCTCTTTGACATATTGAACTTGTCTCTTTCAATCTTGATCCCAGTAGCACAGTTTTGTTGCTTTGTTTAGTTTTTGAAGTAAAAATTGATATGTATCCTCTTTTTTTTAACTTTCATAATGAGTCCATAAAGGAGTAGCCGTGATCACAGTAATGGCATTTACACATCGTGAAAAGGAAATACAAATGAAAGGCATTAGCAATAAAGATTCTGTAACATGATGTATTACCCAGTGCTGAGTCAGTTGGAAATTAAAGTTTATCAAAATACTATTTAGTTCACAAAACTACTTCTTTGAATTTATAAAAGAATGAAAGTTATAAGGATATATGTATGTGTATGCACACCCACATGGTGTTCCCTAACCTCATACATTCCAATTTCACTGTTTCATTTTTGCTGTGCGTGTGTGTGTGTGTGTGTGTGTGTGTGTGTGTGTGTGTGTGTGTATGTGTATGTGTGTGTGTGTGTGTGTGTAGGGGGATGGGAGGATTGGAAAACAGAGTTAGTAAAAATCACAGCGACAACAGAACTAACATGATGATTTGCCCTATTTTATCTGGGCTGAAAGACAATCCCACTGCAGGGGCTCGTGTGGGGTGCGAGGCAGGTCTGAGGTGGCGGACTGGAAGGAGGTAGGAGGATGCAAACCTCTTGTTTTCCATATGTTCCCCCCATTCCGAAGGACTCCAGAGCTTTCTGAGGGACAACTCATTGGTATTACTGGAACAACTACTAATTTACTGTTTTGAGAAATTTGGCCTTTCTAAACAAATCAAATAAACATCTAATTATGAAAATAAAAAACTATGTTCTATTTCTTCAAAAGGATAAATAAATTGTAATCCACATTTGTAGAAAAATACACAAGATAAAATGAAAACTTAAATAAAAGGAAATTTAAGACCCAAATTACAAATCATACATGAAATATAAACTACCTGAGTAATGCTAAACTTACATGCATATTCTCTTGTATGTTTCTAGGCACACACACTCGCATACATGTGCATGCATGCATATACACACACTCACATGCATACACACTCACATACATGTACATGCATACACACAGATACACACACAATACACACACACTCTCATATGCACACACACTAGCATGCATACACACATGCATACACACACTCTCACATGCACACACATACTCATGCACATGAACACACACACACACACACGGAGTACTCATACAGACCAGAAAATCCCGTTTGGTCTCATGTGAAGTCAGAGGTGACAGAAAGGCCAGAGCTCAGGCAGTGGTGGGGTGATAGGAGAGAGGGACAGTAAGTGCTCACATACAGGAGAGCGCTTTGCCTCAGGGTGCACACACTGGAAGAGGGAGCTGACACAGAGGCAGAAATGCACTTCCAAGAGAAAGGAGAGAAGCAAGCAGGGAAGTCAGGGTCACAGCGGAACAGTTGATAATAAAATGAGAGCTAATGAAGGCTGAGAGAAACCAAGGCCAGACGGGTTGTCGGAACTGTTATCTGAGATGCATGTGAACACAGGCACGGCACCTCAGTATAGGAGAAAACAAGCTTAGAGATGCATGATGGGAAGACCTGTGGAATTGGGAGGATCTGGTCCTCACCTCTGAGGTGGGCTTGCTCCTTTATTAGACTGTGACAGGGCCACTCACAGGAGGTAGGTCCTATGGCCGAGGGCACAGCAGATAGCATCTCTGAACCTCAGTTTTCTCACTGGTGAAATGGAACAATAATAATACTTACTGTGTTGTTCTCCTTGTCACAATGACAAACACTGAGATGGCAGCTTAGAGGAACAAGGACTCATTTGGGGCCACAGTTTCCAATGGGTTTGCCCATCGTGGTGGGCACGGCATAAAGGATCAACTTCTGTCATGACAGACAGGAAGTGGAGAGACGGGCTTAGTGGAGACGTCTCTGTATGTATCTGTCATTGCACTTCCAGAGGTGAGTCTTGAGGGCTCTGGCATATCAATGGTTAATCCCTCAGTGGTTAGTGATATAAGGGTGATATTAGACGGTGGGAAACGTTAGCTGATGAGGCCTGGCTGGAGGAAGTGGCCCACTGGAAGTGTTCCTTGGGGAATGAATCCTGCCCTGGCCCTATGTGTTCCCGTGTCTTCTTCCTGTGTCATAAGTTCCTGCTGCCATGATGTCCTCCCAAAGCACTCAGGGCCAGCAGACCAAGGGTGGGACTCTCTGAAATGGAGCCCAGATAAACCCTCTCTTCCTCAGACTATTTCTCTTAGATACTTTGGTCACAGTGATGCAAAATCATCTAATAATTCTACCTTATCCTTGGGAAAATTAAATGAAAGATGGCTTGCAGAATACTTAGAAGTACATGTTTTGGTGTCAAATATGTGATAACATTTTTGCATTTTTATAAACTAAACATTCTCATAAAAAACATCAGTAAAGGTAATGCCAGGTTGGCCTATAAATATCATTGACTATTATCTGGAACCCTAAGAGTAAACAAGCCATGTCAGAAAAATAAATCATAACTACATCTTGTTCTAGGAGGAACAGATTTTGGTAGAAGGATGAAGAGATTGTCATATAGAAATAACACACAAGAAAGCTGTAAAAGACCATTTACACACTGGCATGGCCTGATAACCAAGTGGATTTTAAGTCTGATACAGGTATAGAGTGGGATAGCTAGGCAGAATCTTCCTCCCAAAGGACCTGCTCATGATGCCACGCTGCTAACCGATGGTCGAGGCACACTGTGGAGCACTTGGTGAAGAAATGCTTTCTCTGGTCTGGGATCCACCTGCCTTGGAGCTTATTTTCTGCAGGAACAGGGCATGGTGCGTGTGTGGTAGCATTTGGGGCTGCTCTAAATTCTCTCGATACTATCTTGAACACATTTGGTGCAGAATCCCACATTCTCAAGTAGAGGCCAGGTGCCCCTGCACCACACTCCCCAGGCTCTGCCATCAGATGTGCACCTGTGGGATACAGGCCAAGTTATTACCAGGACTACAGTCTCACAGCAAGCATGGTGACAGAGATATTTGGCTGTATGGTGTTGGTGCTGGCAGTTTCTGGCTTTCAAGCTTCAATGCCATATTGCCAAATGGTGGTTACAAGATTAAGAACCTAAGATGTGACCAGATAGTTTTATGGCCTAGCTTTGTGATTGGATTTTTGAGAGTCACATTCTATAACTAAGGCTGACTTTGAACTCAATATCCTCCAGACACAGCCTTGTTGATGTATGCACCACCACATCCAGCTCTTTAACACTTTTTAATAAAGATCTTGCCTGTTTCCAATAGCTGGAGTGGAGCCAAATGTTTATTTATTTATTAAGAATCCACTGTACGTGTATTACTTGTTTTCTTTCTTTCGTGTATATGTATGATGTTTGTGCTTGTTCATGTGGGCATGCATGCAAGTGTGTGCACCAGAGGTTGACATTATGTGTCCCTCTCTGCCAACCTTATATTTTGAGACAAGATCTCTCACTGAACCTGCAGATCATCCATTCGACTGGGCTGCCTGGCCAATAAGCTGAAGGGATCTGCCTGTCTCTGACCTTCCTTGAGTTCTAGGGTTATGGACACATGCTGAAGCCGTTCCCAACTCCAGTGCTGTTAATGGATACTGGCGATCTGATTGAAACTCAGATCTGCATGCTGGTCTGGCAAGCACTCTGCTCTCCCTCTCCCCCTTTCTCTGACACACACACACACACACACACACACACACACACACACACACACACACACGTTTTCAATGAGTGAGGATGACATAGCAGTTCTTACAGCAGTGGGTACTCTTCTCTGTTTTCAGGATGTGACTAAGGCTTGTTCCTCTTGACAGCCCAACATCATTTTCTGCAAGACTAAATCTCTTAGGCTCTTGCACACATCAGTGCCTTGCATCTGAGTTCTGTGACACTCCCTCCTTCAGGCTCTCTCTGGAGATCTCATCTTCCCAAACCCCTCCTCCAGCCTTTCTGTTCTGCTCACTTACACAATACTGTCCCAGTCAGCTCAGGTACTGTCTTCTGCTGCTCTCCACTCTGCGTACAGCACAACCTCATTCCTTGTCTGACAACATGACCTTCTCTGACATTACTCTTCTAGATATACTGACTTTTGTTCTTTAAAAAGCACGCCTTTTTGCTGTATGTATCTGCCAGTGTTTGAGGAAGTGTAGATGTAGACACCAATAGGTATTTTCTGGCTGCAGTCAAACCAGTAAGCCAGTGATTATACTGTGGTACAAACGTAACATAAACCCGTGTTTTGCTGATCACACTGGACTGGAAGGCAAAACTGGGTCACTCTAACGGCACCAAACGTTGTCATTATTTTCTACTCCGCTGGCGAAGCAGTCTCCCTTGAGCAGTGTTGGCCACGTGACCTGGGCTCGCAGCTCGGTCACTTCCTATATAAGGAAGGTGACCATGGCAGATACTCCAGAGCTGCTATGAGAAATAAAAATTTAAGTATTCATGAAATTCCTAGACTAGCGCCCAAACTGTAGAAATTGCTCACGCAACCTATCTAGTTTGGAGGTAACTTACATTTAATTTTCTTCCCATATCAGGTCTTTAAGTTCTAGAATCAGGACTTTAACATCAGTAGCTCAGTGGATGAGGAGCAAAGTTCAACCTCCCAGTACTTATATAGAGAGCCAGATGTGGGGACATGTGCCCAAACTCCAGTGCTGTGCCCCCGCCTCAGACAGGCGGTCTCAAGGGGTTGCTGGCCAGCCAGTGGCTAACAGGTGAGCTCCAGGTTCGTGAAAGACCCTGTCTCCAAGCATAAGGTAGAGGGACCATCAACAGCTAAAGGTACTGGCCATGAACAGCCATGTAAAAGTGAAAGGAGAGAAATGATTCCGGTGGAAAGTGATAGAGCATGACACTCAAAGTTGACCTTCAGCTTCTCCATACATCCCTTTACACTACATATCACTGCTGTGGGATGTCTTTCTGTACACTGTGAATACGTGTTGCTCTCATTGATTCATAAATAAAGCTGTTTGGCCAATGGCGAGGAAGCAGAATAAGACTATGTAGTACATTCAAACTGAAGATGGAGATGAAGAAGGGTGGAGTCAGGGAGATGCTGCCAGCCACTGCCAGAAAAAGTAAGATATGAGAGAACAGGTAATGCCATGAAACCATGTGACAAAACATAAATTAATAGGAATGGGTTGAATTAAGTTGTAAGAGCTAGTTAGTAATGAGTCTAAGCCATAGGCCATATGGTTTGTAATTATTATTAAGCCTCTGAGTGATTATTTTATAAGTGGCTGTGGTACTGTGGTGGGAGAGGTTTGTCCGGAGAAACTCACAGCATAACCCTTATACTACACCCCTACATACAAACACCCATACACTACACACCTTTATACTACACACACCCTTATGCTGCATACACCCTTACACTACACACACTCTTACACTATACACTCTCTTATACTACACCCCCCCCAAAAAACTACACACACTGTTATACTACACCCCTGCATACTACACACGCCCTTGCACTATGCACACTCTTACACTACACACACCCATACACAACACTTACCCTTACACTACATACACTCAAATATTACATGCACCCATCATACACTACATACACTCATATACTACACCACACACACACACACACCCTCATCTGGCATGCTGCACACATATCACCTTGCATTTCCTTGGAGCGCTTTGAATTTGCCCTTCCTTGGAGGCTCTGGCTTCCCTCAGGCTTCTTTAGGAGAGGGAGCTTGCTGCAAAAGAGCCTGTGATCTGGTCCTCAGAAACTGATGATGGTCTTAGAGGGTGCAGCCACTACTTGCTTTATTCCCTTATGGGTCTGGAATTTCCACATTGTGGTATTTCTGTCTCTCTGTTTACATCCTCTATGTCTTCCTCTGCTCTGTAGCTTTTGGAGAGACCCCCCACTGATTGGTCCAGAGATTCGCCTCACCCCATCAGGCTGACTTTCATGTGCTGCATCTCATTACACAGATCAGTAGTCAGCCCCCAAGTGAGCTTCTTGGGGTGAGATGCCAAGCCTAGTTCAATCAGGAGCTTCCCCTGTGCGAGACACAGCCCAGCTGTGCTCCACTAACTCGGGAATGTAGACTGGGTGGCATAAACTAATCAGTGTTGTCCAGGCACCAGCGGTGACCCACAAGCTATTCATAGACCGGGTGAGGGAATTACAGCACTGAATATGTGCATGGAAACCTTTACGGCAGCTCGGCTTGCTGAGACAGCGAGGTGCAGCATGGGGGTCATGGGGGTGTTGTCTGGTGATCAGGATCTGGCTCTCTTGGGATCTTATCAGATGCACATGGTAAATGTTGTCTCACCCATGTGCTGGTCACGTGTAGTACGACCCAATTCTTACTCTGCAGATACTAAAACAAACTTGACAGGATTCTCACTGGCCCTTTGCCGTAGATCCTATCAGATGTGGGATGTGTGGCTAGAAGCATTTTTGAGTGAAGTATGAGCACAGACCTGATGGACACAGTTCAGCAAGCAGATACTCCCAAAGATTTCAACCAGTACTCACCCATTGGCCAGCTCTTCTGTACAGGACTCAAATCACATAGCTACACACAGCCTCACACACCAGCTCTTCCTATGGCATCTTTTATTAGGAACCTCTCCAGTAGGGCCAGTATGAACAATAATAGTCTGATCATTCTATCTGGGATAGAATTAAAGATGGGATGCTTTTAAAATCTTGGCAACCAAGCAAATCCAAATATGTTCATGGCTATTGTTTCAATAATCCCAAATGAGAAGAGATTCTGTGGTAGAGAAGCAGCCTGTGAGAAGCTTGCTTGCCCAGAGCTCCTGGTAAACTTACAGAACGTTTACCTGATTCTGTGACCAGTTGATACAATAGCAGCCCCTATGAATCATGGCCACATACTTTTACATGGTTAGCTTTAGATATTAACTTTAAATGGTTAGCTTTAAATATTAACTTGATATAGCCTACAATTTTGTGGGAAGAGAATCTCAATTGAGGAATTTCCTAGCTCATACTGGCCAGTGGGCCTATCTGTAGGGGATTGTCTTGATTGTTAGTTGATGTCGGGAGGGTCCAGCCTACTATGGGCAGTGTCATTCTTTGGGTCTTCCTGAACTATATAAGGAAGCTAGCCAAGCTTAAACCTACCTGCCAGCCAATAAGCAGCACCCTATGGTTCCTATTGTACTTCTTTGGCTGTGAGTTGAGTTCCTTTGTCAGAGGTAATGCCATGCAGAATCGTAAGCAGGTCTGCCTGCAAATTTCTACTTCAATTTCTTGCCTTGACTTTCCTCAATGATGGACTGTGAGCTGGAATTAAAAGCCAAATAAATCCTTTCTCCCTCAAAGTCGCTTTTGGTCAGGGTATTTATCACAGCAACAGAAATGAAACTAGAGTACAAGGTGACACCCATCAGGAGACTGGGGCAGTTTTGAACTCCTTGGATCAGACTGGGCCTGCTGACTTGTCTTGACTGATGGATTGTATTAAAGGTGGCGGTGTGTTAATGCTGGAACCCAGGTGTTATGGAAAGAGTAAAATCAACGTCTAGTGGTGCATGAGTAATGAGGAAAGCCGTGATCTTTCTGAGCGCTCCTTGTATGGTCCTTCTTGTATATTTCAAGACACTCTAGAGCGGTGGTCCTCAGCCTTCCTAATGCTGTTACCCTTTAAGACAATTTCTTGTGTTGTAGTGACCCCATTCATAAAACTGTCTTGTTGCTATATATAGATATGAATTGTAATGTAAATGTCTGATATGCAGCCCCAAAGGGGTCATGATCCACATGTTGAGAACCACTGCTCTAGGCACTTGAAAATTATAAACTTTAAAATTATGTGATCTACACAACATATCATAGTTTGAAGACTACAGGAATCTACTCTTGAGAGTCCATGCTGAGAAATGATGAAATTCATTAGAAATGCAGATGGAAATACACAAAAATTTAAGGACTTGTCTTTACCACTTAAATAGAAAAAGAAAACTGGAGACGGACATTGTCCTTGTGTGCACGGCTTTGGAGGGCTGTCCTCCCAGGTTCTTCTGGGCCTGCTCTCAGGGTAGTAGCATCCTTGGCTCCCTGGTACATTGCAGTCAGATGCCTGTGACTGCTGGGATGTGGTGACTGATCGTCTCAGGAGATGTTTCTTTTCATCTAGTTGTTCGCATAGTGTGGCATCTCATTTTCTTCAGGAGCTCTGATGTGCTCCTGGCCATCCTGACGGTTCTCACATTGTCTTCCCTTCTGACCACACTGTTACACCTTTTCACTGCTTACAGTGTAGTGTGATTCACGTTGACTGTCTTGTGTCCTACATCTGTTTTCCCTTCTGGTTGTAAATTCCATCAGAGATCATTTTCTCTCTTTTTTGAGACATGAATTTACATGTTTAGTGGAGCACAGGAGTTACTATGGTTCTATAGTGTACACCTTTTACTAATATTTGAAGATGTAACCACCAGATAATAGATCTATTTTTTCCCATATGATGAACTTTTTTTGCATGCTACTCATCAGGGGTAAAGTCAAACTTCAATTAAGAAATTGAATGTCAATTAAAATTGCCATTGGCTTATTATTATGATGTCTTAATTATGTGTTACCAGTAGAACTAAATAATGTCTACTACAGGCGTGACCTTTTAACATATATTCTGTCACAACCCTCCATTTATGAAGTCTTTCCTTAAAGCTCCCCTTTGTCTTGGGCCCCTTAGTCCCTGTTTCATGTACTTAAAATTCTCCATAAAAAATTAACCTAGGTTAAACTAGGCAAAGACAACTTTTTCTATTAGATTTTAATGGCACTAGACCATTTTTGATGCCCATTTAACTTAACGTCATCTGAGATAAGTGTCGGGGAGTATTTACAGGGGTTCACCCCAATATTGTTTAGCCATCTAGAGACTGTTTCTTTGTTTGACTTTGCTATTAGCACTAAAAGAGCCAGACAGTGGACAACATGCTGACGGCAGTCCTGAAAAGAATTCTAATCGTTACCCAGGAAAACTGGTCCCCGAAGTCAGTTTTGTTCCCTTGTGGGAGCTTTCCATAGTTGTTTTCTATACCCTAGCCAACTCACCTTGGAGTCATCCCTTAGTGTGACACTGGTTCCTCTTCATTTCCCTTATCTCACCGTTTGATGGTTCAAGCCATTAATGTGCTGAATACATTTTTAACAGTGATTCATGAGATGTTTGTACGAGAGGCATGGTTTTAGCCTTTTGATAAATATTCCTGAATGAATTTTTCTGGTCAACTGTACCAAGTGACTCCACAGCAAACCATATTGGCTTTGTAGATAATTTCCTTGGCAACTCTGAGAGTCAGCAGGGGTCCTAACGTCGTATCTCTGCACTTGACCCCTTGCTGTCCACTCAAGGAGATGGAACAGAAGCAGCCTTTTCAGTACTGTGGAAGCCTCTGCGTAGCTTTTTCTTCTGACTTGCACGTTATTGACACTCTGTGTTTCTTCGTTTTTCTAACTAGTCTGTGGAGTTGGTGCAATGGCAGTGGATAGCTGATAACATTGCCATTGAGTTTATGTAGTAAGAACTTCATAGGGTTTGACAGGCAAAGGTGGGTAGGAAAGGGGAGCCTAGAGGTCTGAGAATCCACGGTGTTGCATGTCTGGCTTGAATATGAAAGGCATGGGAAACTGACATGTTACTCTCAGGGAGGGAAGCCAGCTTGTAGGGTAGATTCACAGCGGGCCATAGCCGGGCACTTGAGGAAAAGCAAGGAGATAAGAGGGGAAGTGAGAGGAGGTGGCTTTTCCTTTGACAGGAATTGGAAATAGACTTTAAATTGCTACATAAATATGTCGTCAACAATGTGGAACTGTGTTTGTGCTTCCACAGTCTGATCTGACGGGGGTATTCTTTAAATAATAGGAATGCGCAATAACTGTGCAGAAAGACAAAAAGAATACTGTGTTAGAATTCTGTAGATGAACTTACGTTCCATCAGCTGTCCAGGCAAAGTAAACGCTTGTTTGTTCTCTCTCTCTCTCTCTCTCTCTCTCTCTCTCTCTCTCTCTCTCTCTCTCTCTCTCTCTCTCTCTCTCTCGATCTCTCCAGGGTTTCTCTATTCTCTATGTAGCCCTGGCTGTCCTGGAACTCTCTATGTAGTACAGGCTAGCCTCAAACTCACAGAGAGCTGCCTACTTCCACCTCCCAAGTGCTGGGATTAGGTACATGTACCACAATATCAGGAAACATTAATACCCAAGTTAATGTTTCTAAAGTAATATATGTAATAAACTGTTCTTTTTTTATGATTTTTTTAAAAATTTTTATTTTGCAATACAATTCAGTTCTACATATCAGCCACGGATTCCCTTGTTCTCCCCCCTCCTGCCCCCCTCACCTTCCCCCTAGCCCACCCCCCATTCCCATCTTCTCCAGGGCAAAGCCTTCCCCGCAGACTGAGATCAACCTGGTAGACTCAGTCCAGGTAGGTCCAGTCCCCTCCTCCCAGGCTGAGCCAAGCGACCCTGCATAGGCCCCAGGTTTCAAACAGCCGACTCATGCAATGAGCACAGGACCCGGTGCCACTGCCTGGATGCCTCCCAAACAGATCAGGCCAATCAACTGTCTCACCCACTCAGAGGGCCTGATCCAGTTGGTGACCCCTCAGCCATTGGTTCATATTTCATGTGTTTCCGTTCGTTTGGCTATTTGTCCCTGTGCTTTATCCAACCTTGGTCTCAACAATTCTTGCTCATATAAACCCTCCTCATTCTCGCTAATTGGACTCCCAGAGATCCACCTGGGGCCTAGTCATGGATCTCTGCATCCAGATCCCTCAGTAGTTGGATGAGGTTTCTAGCTCGACAATTAGGGTGTTTGGCCATCCCATCACCAGAGTAGGTCAGTTCGGGCTGTCTCTCGACCATTGCCAGCAGTCTGTTGTGGGGGTATCTTAGTGGATTTCTGTGGGCCTCTCTAGCACTTTGCTTCTTCCTATTCTCATGTGGTCTTCATTTACCATGGTCTCCTATTCCTTGTTCTTCCTCTCTGTTGTTGATCCAGCTGGGATCTCCCGATCCCCCAAGCTCTCTTTCCCTCAACCCTCGCCCTTCACTACCCCCACTCATGTCCAGGCTGTTCATGTAGATCTCATTCCATTTCTAATAAACTGTTCTTAAGAAGGCATTGGTGTGGGGCTGGGGAGGTGGCTCAGTACATAAAGATCTCCAGCACCCATGTCAAAGCTAGGCAGACACAGGAGCTGACTGTGATCCCAGCGCCAGGCAAGCAGATAGAGGGGATCCCCAAGGCAAGCTGGCTAGCTAGACTATTGAGAATCTGGGAGGTCTGGGTTCAGTGAGAGACTCTGCGTCAATAAAATGGAGAGCAACAGCTGATGTATCTAAAACATGGGCATGTGTGTAAACACACACACACATCAGCACAAGACACACACACATGTGAACACATGCAAGCACTATGCACATATACATGGGGGAAAAGGGCACAGAAACTAAGCAATTCCATGTTATCATAGTCTGGTGTCTATCAGAGAATGTTTTTAATTAAGAAAAAATTCAACACTAGAAAGCTATGGCAGTTGTGTGTTCTCTGTAACTTCATAAGAAACACCGAGAGACTTCCCAAGGGAGAAGGGTGGATAATGAAGGCAGATGTGAGAGGAGTAGGGTGCAGGGGACACCCAGTTTTCTTTCATTTGCAGTGAGTTCTGGGACTGTCTCACCTCAACTTTCACTCAGTTCCTTCAGCCATTTCAAATTCACACTTTACATCTGATTTCCATTGCAAATATTTATATTACTGCATTGCAACCCAATCCATATTTCTGTTATTTCTTACTAAGAGAACATGGCTGCTCCCCTTTCTAGCGATGGCTGTATTGGGTAAGGAATACACATCAATTACACATCGAAGTGCAATCATCTACTCTGAGCACAAGTGGAGGGTAACTAATTAATTACCTGGCATAGTCTGAGTAGAAAGAACGGATTACCTGCCTGATACTATAAGAGTCTAAGTGCAGGAGAGCTAGACACAGGCAGAACCTCAAGAGATTGCAATTTTTTTTTTTTTAATGTTAGCAAAAGAGAAGTCCACTAGGAATATCCAGAGATGATGACATTGGAGAACCATTCCTGAGCACTAGAAGAATTTTAATCAGGCTGCTAAGGAACGCTGTAGAAAGCATCAGATACCCTCTATGGGGTAGCCCAGCTTGGAAACAAGGGCTCTGAGATACGATCAAAGCCCCCCTGGGTCACAGGGTTCCCCTTACATCAAGCCCACAGCTCAATTTGGATGCTGCACTGTGCTTGTGGCTCGGTGCTTGGCAGGGCTCCGGGGCGCCCTTCCTCCAGTGCTTAACCTCCTCTCCCCTAAGATACAAATGTCAATATTGGATTTAGTCTGGCCGAATGGCTGTGTCGGAGGGGAGATTAGTGACTGGCAGCCACAAAAGGGTTTTTCAATTGGCAAAAGTAAATTTCTCACAAATGAATCAAAACAGTTTGAGGTGGGAAAGAAGCAGGGGAAACGCTTGCCAAATTTAGTCATGATGCCTCGTTAAACGGATTTGAAGACTTTAGCGTGGGCCTTTTGTGTGGAAGCTTCTGGAATCACCTGGCAGGAAGCTGGAACAGTATGGGCAAGAGAGTCCCTACTGTAATACTCCTGTATTACAGTCCTTAGAGGATTCTATGTGATAAAATTGTAGAAAGTTTTTAAATTTTTTTTAAAATTAGTGGTTAAGGTCATTCCTTTTAATGGGTCATGCTCCCCTTTTGTAGCTGGAGTTTTCCTGCCTGGCCTACAGTCAGGACAAATCTCTCTCACCCGCCAGTCCCGCAGCCACTCAGACCCAACCAAGTAAACACAGAGACTTATATTGGTTACAAACTGTATGGCTGTGGCAGGCTTCTTGCTAACTGTTCTTACAGCTTAAATTAATCCATTTCTATAAATCTATACCTTGCCACGTGGCTCATGGCTTACCGGCATCTTCACATGCTGTTTGTCATCATGGCAGCTAGCAGTGTCTCTCTGACTCAGCCTTCCACTTCCCAGCTTTATTCTCCTCCTTGTCCCGCCTACACTTCCTGCCTAGCCAATGGCCAATCAGTGTTTTATTGACTAATCAGCAACACATTTGCCATACAGAACATCCCACAGCACCCTTTTGTGGTTTATTACTCTCCAAGTACCTTTAAATGGCCCCTATTGCTTGCTTTGACTGACTGGTAAACACAGACCATCCCTCCATCAGTTTGTCTTCCCTGTGTATGTAGGTGTGTGAGTGCCGTGATATATATGTGCAGGTCAGCTGATAACATATGAGAGCCACTTCCCTCCCTCTGTCATGTGGGCTCCAAGGATTAAACTCAGCTTGTCAGTTTTGATAGAATTCTTCCACTGAGTGTCTTACAGGTCTACAGCTGGTCTTTCTTGAACAAATCTGTAGCACGAATCTTAAAAGTTCTTATTAATAAAAACAAACCCAAAGCCAGGTATTGGGGTGAATGCTGGAAGATCAGAGAAGCAGAACAAGCCACAACCACCTCACCTTGCCAATTCCTCAGCTGATCCTGTTTCCTCAGACTGGAAGCCTCTGAGTCCTCACCCAGAATGAATCTCAGCTGAACTGCTGCTAAAAGCCTAAAAGCTTAACCAGGTAAAAGGTTCTAGTTCCTGGTCCTCATGCCTTATATACCTTTCTGCTTTCTGCCATCACTTCCTGGGATTAAAGGCGTGAGTCACCACGTCTGGCTGTTTCCAGTGTGGCCTTGAACTCACAGAGATCCAGACGGATCTCTGCCTCTGGAATGCTAGGGTTAAAGGTGTGTGTGCCACCATTTTCTGGCCTCTATATCTAGTGGCTGTTCTGTTCTCTGACCCCAGATAAGTTTATTAGCATGCACAATATTTTGGGGAACACAATATCACCACACAAATCACATTCTGATATAAAGGCTGAGGGCTGCATTTCCATGGTCATATTTATATCCCAACCTTGTTTTGTTTGTATTGTTTGAGTCACAGTGTTAATTATCATCTAGTATAAGAAGCAGCTTCTCTTATGAGGGCTGAGTGATGTACTATGGATTTAACAGTATGTCATTAGGAGTCATTTTATTGTTCTATTTCTTTGGAAGAATAATGGTAGTAGGTTTTCCCCTAGGTCCATGGCCTATCTGGTCTCAGGTTCTGGCTACTTTCGTAGTGTCAGGTATGGGTTATATCTTATGCAGTGGGCTTTAATTGGAAAGGTGGTTGGTTACTCCAGTAACAGTTGTGACACTATTACAAAGCCTATCTTATACTCAGATCTCTCTGTAGGTCGCAGAATTTGTAGCTGGGTGATATTGATGCTTACTCTTCTTCTCTGGTGTCTTGCTAAGTGCTTTCTAGCACCATGAATGCTAGTCAGTAGGGATAAAGACTCTAGTTAGGCACCAGCTTGACTTCTCTGTGTTTGATTACATGAATAAGTTTGTCTTCAGCAATAGGGCCTTATCATCAGGTTATGGAGAGTAACCAATAGCCTTAGTAATAGTCTGTGATGTTTAGGAGTATCTATGGGACCCCTTCTGGCCAATAACTGAACAATATGTAATCCATTCCTGGCTCTGGAGGTTTTACTCAGTGGCACAAGATGTCTAGTTGGAACACTGTCTTCCCTATTATATGGTAAGAATTTATATTCTTAAGCAAAAACAGAACTCATCTTTGCAGAGAAAAGCTGGTCTGTGTCTCATTTTAGCTCACGTTGTGATCAGTTACTGTCATAATAAGTGAGTAATGTTAAAATGATTCTGAAAATAGCAATGACAAGGTCATAATGAACAATAGATGGCAGTTCCTGAAACATACACTGCTTATCATAATTAAATTTGAGTTCTCTCTCTCTCTCTCTTTCTCTCTCTCTCTCTCTCTCTCTCTCTCTCTCTCTCTCTCAGTCCTGAGATTCCCTACAGCTTGGATGACAGGTGTACATTAGTGCCTCCCACTTCCATGGGGCTGGGGATCAAGCCCAGGGCCTTTGTATATTCTAGGCTGCTACTCCAGCCTTCTCCTCCACTATCATTACAATGTTTATAAGGACAATTTGAAAACTTTGGGTTTGGGTTGATTAGAGAGGGAAAGGAGGCTAAGAAGAGATGGACAGAGAGTTGAGACTTTTATAAGAATGAGCATCGGGTTGTGTGTGTGTTGAGGATCTTTCAGAGGCCAGGCACAGTGGGCTGGAGGACTGGGCAGTGGTTCTGCAATGTGGATGTGTTGTCAGTAAGAAAAGTTGTAATGAATGTCAGGAGCAGAAGCCCAGTTTGAATGGTTGAAGTGTTAATGGAGATTTCTATTTCTGGCAACATACTGGTCTAGATAGTGGGTAAAACCCAGTACCAACACTTCTAAATAATTTATAAGATGTAAAAAGTCTTGTTAGATAGACAGCTGAACTGTCAAGGAAGTAAGGGCAACCCCAAGAAGCAGAAGTCTTAATAAACCAGAATGATAAGCCAAGGTAGAAAGAGAAGCCACCTGGATCTCATTCATGAAGATGCCTGGATCTTCACTGCCCTAGTCAGTCTGAAAATTAGGAGTTGACCTCATGAAAGTTAGGAAGTTAGAATGTGCCTCAAAGACCTGCATCTCTGCTTCATGAAGCATTTGAGTAACTCAGCTGTGCTGTCCATGACAAAGTCACCTCTGAGAATTCATGGTAAAGCATTCTGACTCATGAAGATTTTAGTTTCAAATTTATATGACCCGCAAGCATCATCACTCAGAGAAATTATGTTAAAATCATTGTTAGACATTTTGTGGATGAAAAGTGAATTTCCCCTTGAGAGACATAGCACTAAGCCAGGCTTCACAGGGTTTCTGTAGTCAAAGCCACTCTTACGGTAATGAGTTTATGTCTTAGTTTTTTTTTATATTGTTGTTGTTTTTGCTGCTACTATCACAGAATACCTGAGACTAAGTGATTTATAAAGTACAAAAGTTTATTTCTTATAATCCTAGAAGATGAGAAATCCAGAAGTATGATAACACCTGGGCCAGGGACTTCATGCTACATCACCATGCCTCGGGCATCCACGTGGCAAAAGAAGCTCTCTTATCAGGAGCTTGTTCTTGTGGTGACAGCCTGAATTTATCCACGGTGATGGCACTCTTATGACCCAATCACATCTTGAAAGCCCTGCTTCATAATATTGCTGTAGTAGATATAAGATTTTAACATGAGTTTTGAAGGGAACATTCCAGCCTAAGGGACTTATAAGAGAAAAATCATAAAACACCTGGAGAAAACAAGCCACTGCAAAGAAGAGATCTTAAGGGAATAGCTGCTATATTCAAAAATTACAGAGTTAAAAGCCAGGACAAAATTACATAAGAAGGAAAGAATCAGGTACTCTATACAATGCTAGCAACAATTTCTGGCAAATTTGAAAATGAATCAAGGAGAATTTCTGGACATGAAGAACATAATCTTTGTAATTGAAAAGAAAAAAATAGCAAAAAGCTTAAGTAGGAGGCCAGCCAGACCTAGAGACTGGAAAACTAGAAGATATGAAATCTAAAGAAATTTTATATGAAGAATGATGTGAATATAAGATACTGAAAGATGTTGAGAATAGAAGTTCTCCGGTGTGTCTAACTAAAGTTCTGGAAAAGCAGAATGAGAAACAGAAAGTATTTCAAATTTAAAGGGCTAAGAATTTTCTAGAACTAAAGACTGATATAAATCATCACACTGAGAAAGCACAAGGAATCCCAAGTAGTAGCAGTAAAAAGAAAACATAGTCAAAATATATTCATATTTTCTACTGTTGAACAGCAGAACGTAAGAGACAAAGAGTTCTTAAAAGCAATTAAGAGGAAAAGGAACAGCTTCCTTAATTAGACCCCAATTAGACTCCCTGACAGCAAGAACCGAAGCCAGAAGACAGTAGGCTAATTCCAAAGTGCTGGGATAAAATTATTCTTTCAAATTATTATTCAAAAATATTCTTCAAGATCAGGGGCAATTTAATGATGTTGTTGGACAAACGACTTGGTCTGTCACCAGTGACCTCACTGAAATCTACTAACGGTACCACAGAAGAGGGGCGTGCCTGAAGGATTCCCCAAGTATGAAGAAATAATGAGCAAAAATTAGGTTCCCATTTGTAAGTCTGAATCAAACTTCAGTGCATTTAACAATAATTATTATAATCTGTAAGTTTAAGGAAATAAGACAGTCAAAATGCTTGACAAAGCACCCCATGAGGAGAACTGTGGGGGATGGAGTGAACATGTATTGCACCTGGGTGTTCAGGAGGCGCTGAGAGGTATTGATTAATTTTAAGTGATCTAAGTACACATATTAAGTTATTTAATGTTACAGTAGGAAGAATAGAAGTAGAGTCTGTAACACAGAATGAAATCATGGCCAGTGAAGAGGTATAGGGCAATTCTATTTTCAGCTTCTAAAGGAATCTCCACACTGTTTCCCGTAAGGGCCCCACTAAAGCACATCCCTGCAGACAGTGAGCAGGAGCTCCCTTCACTCCCTAGTATTTGCTGTATTTTTATCTGTTTGGTTACAGACATTGATGGAGAGAAATTTCCAGGAAACACAATGGAAGGGATTCCTAGGAGGAGGGAGAACAGATTTGGAGAGTTCCAGGGTCACGTGAGGGTGAACGCCTGCCTGCAAAGACAGTGTTGAGAGACTCGTTTCTGTTGACAGTGAGGGATGTGGAGCACATGCCTGTGGGTTGGAAACTGTGGGGAAAATGGCGAGATCTTGATATGACAGCCAAAGCTGCCTCTGAAGCAGTAGTCGTGCCGGGTTGGTCGCATTGAGACCTGTGCCTTGGAGACATTGCTCTGAGGCCACAAGCAGCAGACACATTTGTACATGAGGACAGCCACCATGATCTTATTTTTAATCCTTTTTCTTGTGTCTGTGATGTGCACATGTGCATACCTGTGCCACAGTGCATATGTGGAGGTCAGAGGCCAACCTCTGGTGTTTGTCTTCCACTTTTATCTTGTTTGAGCGAAGCCCTCTTGCTCTCTACTGTGTTCACCAGGCTAGGTGGGCTGGAAGCATCCAGGGCTTCTCCTGTCTCCATCTTCCATCTTGCTAAAGGGGTTCTGGGACCACAGATGCACACAGTCCTACAGCTGCTTTTGCATGGGCTCTGACGAGCCAAACTCATCCTTACCCTGTGAAGCAAATCCTTTACTTACTGAGCCATCTTCTCAGCCTACCATCTTATTTTTAATAACAAAAATAAGAATATCTTAAATGTCAAGCAATGAAAAAGTAAGTGTGATGTATGTTAAGGAATTCTATGTAAATGCAAATGTGTAAATAAATATGTAGAGTTCATTTAATGACAAGAAAACTATGCTGTATTTTCAAATGGAAGAGTCTCTTCGTAGTCTCATGTGATTGCCTTACCAACATGGTGGCTATCTTCTGCTATAGTGATCAAGGAAGAAGTCATGATGCTATGTATGGTGTAATCTGGTAAGTTAGATGCTAACATTTCACTGTATTCCTTGAAAGCAAGTCACTTAAGTTCACTGGAGGGCTGTATTTAAGTGGATGTGTCAAAACACCTGACAGATGTAACATAAGGAAGGAAACGCTTACAGTTTGGTGGTACATTGTGCCGTGGTCAGGAAGGCATGGCAGCAAGAGACTGTGCAGCTGGTTACGTCCCTCCAGTCAGGAAGCGGAGAGAAATGAGGGCCGATGCTCAGTTCAGTCCCATTTTTTTCATTGAGTCGGGGACACCGTCTGAGATGTGGCCCCACCCACATTCTGGGTGGGTCTTCCCATCTCAACCCATCTGGAAAAATCCCTTATAGACTTGCTAGAGGTTTGTCTTCTAGGAGATTCTAGATCCTGTCAAGTGGACAATGTTAACCATCCCAAAGGGCAAAGGGCTGCAACCTCTGTGGTTGGAAGTTGGGTGGGCAGGCATGGAAGAAAGACTTGAGCGGAGCAGAGACACCGTGTTACATTCCTGTCATTCAAGACCTCTTGGAGACTGCTTCTCCTGCCTTTTCAGGATTTTTAGTGGGGGGTCCTCAAATTACAACTCATGCTCACTCCCCTCCCCTCCTTACTGAGTCAGCTGCTTTCATATAATCGATGGATGACTTATTGTAATCACAGAGTCTCAAAACTTACGTTGAAATAGCATTAGGTCCCCAAGTGCAGGGAATTCCGGAGGAGGGAAAAAAAAAATCCCAGCTTCTACAAGCCAGCCCTCCATCAGCTCCACATACTCTTCCAAAGCATTTCTTTCACTGCTGATATGGAATTTTCCTGGATCCTTGCACATGCAAGGGGCTCACTATCTTCCTACCCACATGAAAGTATTTTGTAAAGTCTTTACTACAAGGATTATTTTTAAGCCTTTTTTTAAAGTGTGTGGCGTGGGGATTGAACCTGCATCTTTGCACATGCTAAGCAAGGGCTCTACCACTGAGCTACATCCCCAGACTCCCTTTTTCTTTTCACTTTGGGATGGGGTCTTGCTAAGTTGTCCACACTTGTTTTGAACTCACTCTGTAGCCCAGGCTGGCCTTGAACTTTCACTCTTCTTGTCGTCTCAGCCTCACAAGGAGTTGGGACAACAGGCCTGTGTCCCCAGGCCTGGCTACCAGAATGACTCTATCATAAAAGAAGACATATCAAAGAAAGTAAGTCAATGAGGCATTAATACACTCTGCCAGCTCATAATATGACTCACAACTGCCCTTTGTTCTTGGGATCAGATGAGATTTTTCTCTTAGTCTTTTGGGGCACTCATCTCTGCTCCCCTCATTAGGACTCCTAGCAGGACATGATCACAAAATACAGATTTCTTCTCTCACAGTCCTCAGATCTGGAACTGAATTTTGTTAACGCTTCTCTGGGCTCCTTCTCTCTTCAACAGAGAAAACAGGAAACGGTTTTCATTACTCGATGCTGCCCCAATTCTTCTACACAGAGTAAATGAGTCAGTATTATTTACCTAGGAGGTTAATAATGAGTATTTCATGTTTTAAATTCCATCCTGATTTTCTGCAAATGCAGTATTCAGAGGAAAAGAAAGAACTCAGCTGTCGGAACAAACATATGGAAATCATTGATAAATGGACAGAGACTGCTTGCTGTATTTATTAACCAAGCTCGTAGAAAGCATAATTTTTCAACCATTTATTAAACTAATAGGATTGTTTTGGGAACATCAAAGGATTCTTTATTAAGTCAATAATCATGTTTATCCACTCCGTTATGGGGAAGGCGAATCGTTCACACTGCGTTTACTCTGCCTCATCAGATTTCACTTCTTTTAAATGTCAGCCGTTGATAATTTTTACCAAACAACTCAGGGAAAAAGTCCAAATTTCCACCCAGTTCCAGCCTCCTCTTCAGTACAGGAAAAAGATAGCCACTGTCTTCTTAGATTTCCATTTTTTTTCTCCTCCATGTGACTTAAAATGGTCCTCCCACATCGAACTCAAAGGTAGGGAGCTGGCCATCGTGCTGAGTTCGCCCTTCCTTTCTACCTCCCTTTTTTGTTTTCTCTTTCTCTTTTCTTTTTTCCTCCCTCCTTCCTCTCTCCCTCCCTCCATCCCTCCCCCTCCCTTTCTGTCTCTCTCTCTCTCCCTCTTATCCCCTCTCTCTTTCTCTCTCCCTACTTGCTTCATTCTGTGTTCATCAACTAGCTAGCTACATCTCAGGACTACTTTGCTGATTAAACATGACCAGGTATGGCACCTGGGTGAGTCTGTTGATTTCTACTCTTGAGAGCTGGTGTGGTGTAGAAAATACTGATGTCTTCACAGGGTTAATAGGAAACAAAGCACAACTTCGAAGTTAAGCAGGGAGGTTCTCAAGGCTCCCCATCATTCCCTTGCATGGTGGTTATAGCCTTATGTATTGTTCATATTCTTTTACACTGTGCATACCCATGTGCTATTCATATGTATGCTGTTCATACATATGTACAGTGTTCATACCCATGTATGATGTTTATACCCAGGTATAGTGTCCATATCCTTGTACAGTGTTCATACCTGAGTACAGTTTTCATACTCACGTACAATGTTTATAATTGTGTACAGTATTCATACCTGTGTATAGTGTCCATACCTGAGTTGAGTGCTCATATCTGTGTGTTTTTCTCTAATAATGAACAGGCTTCAGCTGTGTAGTTGTTAGATACTGTGGAAAGAATAGAAACTTCTGATAGAGGGACCATGAGAATTACTGTGTATTAGTGAAATTATTAAGGCCACTCCTTGTAGTTAAAAGGAGATTTATATAATGGCGTAACTTACAAATGAAGGGATAGGTAGGTTGAGGGTTCTGGGGAAGACACAGCAGTAGTCCGGCGATGTTCTCTAGAGAACTGTCCTCCGTCCACCTCTAGCATCCGGGCTCCCAGCAGTAAGAGCACACAACAAGTCCCGATCTCGGGTCTTCAGGTCCTCCCTTGGCCCCGCCTTGTGGGCATGATAGTTACCAAAGCCTCAATGGGGGTTGGAACTTCCAGACCAAAGCTGGAATGGCTACCCACTACATCTCCCCCTTTTTGTCTAAATAAGAAGGTTCTAACTTAATACAAGACTATATATAAAGGAATGGTTATCAAATATTGTCCAGGAGTAATGAGGGATAATGACCTAGATAAGATGGAACTACAATCAATGCGAACAATATCAAGCAAGAAACACATACTAAAATCCAGAGAAGTCTAGAGTGTAGGTAAATGGTGTGTTACAAAGATCATTCCAAAGGGTGTCCTATCCTAAAGAACCTGAATCTAATACTTAATATGTGCTATCTAAGATTATATATATGTATATATATATATATATATATATATATATATATATATATATATATATACTAAGTTGTAACTATAACTAGTAATCTTAAGTCCCATCAAAGACCTGAGAAGGAATATAATGGTACCTGAGATATGGTAGATGGATGCAAGCAACTTTTGGGAATCTTGCAAGAGTAGACCGAGACAGCTGGCAGCCTGGACAGTCAACTAATGTTTCTCAGCATTGTTGGTGCATTCAAATTGGCTACAGGCCTAAAGTATTTGACAGACCATTTTCAGAAGCAGGAATTCTGAAAGACCATTTTACCCTGTCTTGGCAGAATACAGTGGTCGCTTTCCTTGTGTCCTGCTTGTCCAGAAAGGACAGCATTGCATTTGTACTGTCAGCAGTTGAGGCAAGGGCAGTTCTTTGCCCAGTAGGCCATTTTGTGCCAAGAAGACAAACTTCCAAATGGAAATGTCTTAGAAGCCCAACATTCTCTCGGGATCAAATTGGTGCTGCCAGGAGCAATTGTGTCTCACATTAACAGAATTCTAAGTTATTTAAATGCCACATTCTCTAGGTCTATGAAGTATTTGAAGATTACCCGTCCATCTGACCTATGTATCTGTAAATCTGGATAACCTAACTAACGTAACTATAGAGATGACAAGCATAGGTGATTATAAATCTATAAGTCTTATCTACCTAAATAACCTAAGGACTAAGGCTTCATGTAAACAAGGTAAACAGTCTATAAGCAAATGTACGGTAAAGAACGATGACTTCAAAATTGTGACAATACACAAGATATTTATAACAGAGGTAGGAATGTATAGTGCTAAATGCAATATGACAATAATCTTAAATATATATCAATATACAGAATATCCTAAACAGAAGTAGAACATACATAAAGTATGACAGATATAAATTTACATTTGCATCAATATACAAATATTTCAAATAAGAGTAGAAATATATGTACATTATAACAAATATAGTTCTGTATTTGTATCAATATACAAATTATCTTAAACAGGAATATAAAAATAGTTTACATTTGTATCAACATATAAGGATCCATAACAGTGTAAATTACAGTGCAAATTATCTAAGGCTGTTATTTTACTAAACTTGTTTACTAGTATATACAATAATCTACCATAATATCTTATACCTATCCATTCCATTTTTTCTTTTCCCTTTTTTTTTGAGAATACTAAGTCTAATATTTTCTTCCACCCCCAACCCTATAACCATCATCCATAACCCTGAGAAATATGAAACCTTAGGGAGAAGGGGCGTTGTTTTCTTAGAATTGCTTCCTGCTGTTTAGGAGGTGATGGTATCTCTGTTGGGTACTGTGAGAAAGCTCATATAGTTAAATCTCAGTTAGACTAACTGTAGGTTCCACAGCAAGTCTTAGAGTAATGGGTAAGATTGTCTGAAATTCTGGCAAGAAGTGTAGTATAATGATGATTATCATGACATCATTCTGGATTGGGTAGAGTTATTGTTGCTGGGGCCCCATCTTCTTTCTGGAGACTTCAGAGATTGCTATTGGAAAAACTTATTTGTTATCAAAATGGAAAGTTTGGATTTAAAGAGGACATAACATGTAAGAAAGGATTCTGAGAAATCAAGAGTAAGCATGGAGAGAATTAGAATCTTGAAGACAATGGTCCCTTTTTACTGGTTTCCTTCTGTCCCACACCAGAGGGCTCTTCTGATAAGGGACTGAAGAATCTCTAAACCTTTTCTTTTAGCAATATGCTTGGGTTTAGAGAAGGAGTGAGCCAATTCCATCTCCAAAGCCAGCTTGGCTTATAATTGAATTGGAACCACAACTTTTCTAGATTGATAGAGATATAGATGTTAGACAGTGAGATTTTACCGTGTGTAGATTGGTACCAATAGATTCTTTCTTTCTGCTGTAAACCTCCAGATATCCAAGGCCTTATGATTTCTGGAAGATGGGTATTTCCATTATCCTGGAAAGACAAAAACAGAACCCTACCCTAACCTTTGATTATTAAATTTTTCTTACAACTTGTAGAGATGTCACATTGGTGGATGATCTTTTACTTCTCCTCATCAAGGGGTTTTTCCTGTTTGAATCAAATTTTTTATTAATTTTGTTGGTATCCATAGCTTTTCTTCTCCTGCAGAAACAAAAGCAAAACCCCTTCCCCAATGTAGAACATATCCAGGTTTCCATTCTGAGGTCAGCACATCCTTGAAATAAACCGGTTGGTTTAGCTCAGGAGTTTTGTCTGTCATCCAGTGTCTCCGCAGCCATTGTTCCTTTCTCATCAGCATTGAGAAAATTCAAGGTTAATAAACCACTATGCAATCTATTTCTAGGAGTCATTGTTACTTCTTGCTGTTTATTTAGCATATCCTTTAAAGTTCGATTGGATCTTTCAATGACTGCTTGGCCTGTGGGATTGTGTGGTATACCTGTAACATGCTTTATATTGTAATAAGCAAAGAATTGTCTCATTTTATTGGAGACATATGCTGGGGCATTGTCTGTCTTAATTTGTACAGGTATTCCCATGATGGCCATAACTTCTAAGAAGTGTATAACGCAGAATCAGCCTTTTCAGAACTCATAGGAGTTGCCCATTGAAATCCTGAATAGGTGTCAATGGTATGATGTACATACTTTAATCTTCCAAATTCTGCAAAATGAAACATATCATCTGCCAAATTTCGTTTCTTTGTATACATTTTGGATTATTCCCTGCAGGTAATGGAGTTTGGTTATAGATGGAATAAGTAGGACATTTTTTCACAATATCCTTAGCTTGTTGTCAAGTGATGGAGAAATCCTTCTTCAAACCTTTGCTATTTACATGGTATTTCTTATGAAATTCTGAGGCTTCTAGCACGTTACCTATTAGTAACTGATCAATCTCATCATTACCTTGTGCTAGAGGTCCTGGCAGACCTGTATGGGATCTGATATAGGTTATATATATAGGATGTTCCCTTTTTCTGATGATTTCCTGCAATTGTATAAATAATGAAGTTAATTCTGTATTATCAGGAATAAATTCAGCAGTTTCAATATGTAAAACAACTCTCTCTGCATATTGAGAGTCAGTGACTATATTGAGGGGTTCTGTGAAGTCCATCAGTACCATAAGAATGGCATACAGTTCTGCCTTTTGTACAGAGCTGTATGGACTTTGTACCACTTTACTTAAGTCTCCTGATTTATATCCCACTTTCCCTGATTTATTTGCATCAGTATAGAATGTGAGGACTCCAGAAATTGGCTTTTGTTGTACAATGTGAGGAAGGACCCATTCAGTCTTCTTTATGAATTCTATTCTCTTGCTTTTGGGATAGTGGTTGTTAATCTCTCCCAAAAAGTTACTGCAGGCTCTCTGCCAGTATTCATTATCTTTCCATAGTGATGAAATTTCCTCATTAGTTAAAGGTACTATAATTTCTGCTGGGTCCATTCCTGTCAACTGGTGAAGTCTTAATTTACCTTTTTGAATCAAATCAGAGATATTTTCTATATAAGTCTTTAATTTCTTATTTGGTTTATGTGGTAGGAATATCCATTCCAATATAATATCTTCCCTCTGCATCAATATACCTGTTGGGGAATATCTGGAGGGGAATATGACAAGAATGCATTTAAGTTCTGGATCCACACGATCCACATGTGCTTCTCGAATTGTCTTTTCTACTTGAGCCAATTCCTTCTCAGCTTCGGCTGATAATTCTCTTGGACTGTTTAATTCTTTGCTACCCACTACAACTGTGGCTTTTGCTGTGTGTTATCCTGGATCACAGGCTCGGGAGGAAGCCAGCTGTCACATCATGAGGATGCCTAAGCAGCCCTGTGGAGAGGTCTATCTGGCTAGAGCTTGAGGCCTTTTGCCAAGAACCAGCATTAACTTGCCAAGTCCATGAATGAGCTACCTAGAAGGGAGTCTTTCCTCTGCCTTCCAGTCAAGACTTTGATGGCCATTCTTTAGAACTGTCAAAGCATTTTTAATATGAAATGTATGCCCATCCATCCATTCATTCACCAGATCTCTTTCCCTTTTCCCCACAAGACAGTGATAAATATCATAACATTTCCCCATGTGAATGTTGGAATCTGTTTGGTAGAGGTGTTAGCTCTTGTGTCTAAGTCTCTGGGGTTTTTTTCATTTCCAAGGCTTGCTGGGGAATAGAAGTAGCTACTAGTTGGTTACAAGTTGATCTTTGTTCTAAGCATTCTGACTCTTGTTTTCAAGCCTGTATCCTCCATTGGGAGACCTGGAATAATCAGCACCACTTGGCCTGGGTATGAGAGCCCTGAGCTGCAGGCCCGGCAATGGCATAAGGGGAAAGCTGGAGCCAGATGCTGCTTGGCCATAAGTCAATCGATTCAGTGTTATTTATTGTCTACCATGTGGCTTATCCTATGTAGATATTCAGATTGGTGGCTGAGAGTCACACAGTCCCTGGCTTTTTAAAAAAGACTCCACTTCTCAGCTCAAGCATCATGCTTTTGTAATTGATTTTTTTGAGTCAAGGGCAAAGATATTTGTTAAGTAACTGCTGACATGTGACAGAAGCGTGAGATTCATTTTACTCGGTGTTACCAGTGGTTAGAGTGGGGCCGAGTGTTCTCAGGTTTTCGGCGTCTTCTTCAACCACAGATTGTGAAATGGCAAGAATACTTTATGCAAAGCAAAGTGACAGTGCAGGCTGCCACCAGAGTGCCAGTGGGTCCCATGAGTGGAAGAGTGTGCAGAGGCCCTGATCAGCTTGTGGAGCTTCCTTTTCTGGGATTCAAGAGAAGGGGGAGTTTGGGTGCTAAGGGGTGTTGCATGGGTGGTTCTTTTGTGATCGATGGGTTTGGATTATGTCAGTCTTTCCTCGTTGTGCATGCCTCTTCTCATGCTACATCTGATTTTAATAATTTTAATTTTAATTGTGATATGCACACACAATTATGCATGGACACGAGATGGTCAATATGGAATGCTCTTCCATAGTTCACTCAGAGGACACACCTGCCTTTTTAATATGTACCCCAAATCATTTGAGGTCAGATTGGGCCTCTTTCCCTTATACCTAGAAACAGTGGGAATTTATTTGAATAGAAACTGTCTGAGCTGGATCATTGTTGGGGGGTTGAGAAACTTATTCCATTGTTTGTACATGGGGTAGCTCAATGCAGTGGAGGTCCTGACAGGTAGCTAAATGCATTGTTCAGAGAGGGTTATGTGTACATGTAGGTAATGGTCTCAGGCTGCCATGGGCATTATTAGAAGAGGGGTGGGGATATAGTCCAAACCAAGTAGAATCCCAGGATGCATTAATCCAGTGCTTGTCTGTCTCATCGGGACCCACTTATGTTCTCTGTAGAGTCTTGTAGGCTGTTTGCTAAGTGCATACATTTTCAAGTACTTACAAAATGCCAGGACCACAAATCTTTTTTTAAAAGAAAACTTTTTGTGATGTCCTTGACCCCTCTGGCTCCTACAATCCTTCCTCCCACTCTTCCTTGAGATTCTCCAAGCCATGCCTATAAGAACAAGGCCCACAGAATCAACTAACAAGGGCTCATAGAGGCTCACAGAGACTGAAGTGACGATCAGGGAGCCTATATGGGTCTGACTTAGTTCCTCTGCATATATGTTATGGTTGTGTAGCTTGTTCTTCTTGTGAGACTCCTAACAGGGGGATTGGGGGCTGTCTCTGACTCTTCTGCCTGCCTTTGGGACCCTTTTACCCCTACTGGGTTGCCTCATCCAGCCTTGACATGAGAGTATGTGCCTAGTCTTATTGTAACTTGTTATCTAGATTCACTAGATATCTCTAGGAGGCCTGCTCTTTTCTGAAGAGAAACAGAGGAGGAGTGGATCTGGGGAGAGGAGAGGTGTGTATGTTGGGGGATGGGAGGAGAGATGTAAAAGAAATACATGAAAGAAGAATAAAAAGAAAACAATTAAAAAAAACCTACAGAATGGATGAAGGAGCTGGGCAATTTCCTTTGCTTGCCACATACATTCATTGATAAGTTAACTTAAAGGTTTGTAAAGCAAATCTAATTAGGGGTAAAGTTCAAAATAGGTATAATCATTAATGCACACATAGATTTTTAAAAAGAAACTGGCAAAAACATTAGATTTTTACACTCTAGGAATGCCTATTTACATTTTAGTAAGTAATACATTCCCATCTACTACACCGATGTTTGTCTTGGTATTTGGTGTTGTCATGCTGAAATGTATGTGAATTTATGTAATTTAGTAATATAATTTCATACTAAATACTCAACTTTTGAAGGAAAATAAAAAAGAAAGAAACCTTTTTATTTTCCCTAAAAAGGAAGCAAAGTTCAAAGCCAAAAGAGAAAAAATTAAAAACTTTCTACACATGGCCCTTAACTACAACAGGTCGCCATTGTTTTGTTGGTTAGAGAACACACAGGATTAGGGTAATACCATATACACAGTCTTGTTAGACTTCCCCTCACCAAAGTCGTTCCCAATTATTACTAAGCCTTTGCAAATGCACTCAAGATGATTGCTTGGTCTATCGTGCCCAGTCATCAAGTTTGCTGATCCATTTCCCTAACGTTATGAGGTGTTAACTTCCTGCAAGTCTTCAAATAAGCGAAGATGCTATGACCACAGAGGGAAATTATTTATCTGCTCATGGAATCTTAAACCTGCAAGGCTGTCCTAGGTGAACGGATGGCAAAGCCTCTCATTTTGTAGAAGATGAAGATGAGGCATTGCCCTGGTTTGTCTGGGAGCGCACAGTGAATCAGTGGCGGATCTGGGTCTATGACCTGCATGGTTTTAGCAACTACAAGAATGCGGAGGTGCAAATGCACTTTCTGTTGGCAGACATTCAGCTTGATGACACAGCCTTTGGCGTGGTAGCCAACAAAGATGTTACCCATGATGAACCAAAGTGTTGGAGCTTTGCATGAGTGTGGACTTACTGGTGTGAGAGTCTTGAGTGTGCATGCCTAGCTGAGCCTCTTGTCTGGGATCCACCTGAGCTTCCACTAACTACGTAAGTACATGTGGCAGGAGCTAGTCTACCATCTTAGTCTCGGATCTCTCAGTTTTCCTAAATTAAAAAAATTACTTTATGTGGACAGGTATTTTGTCGGCATGTATATCTGTACCACATGTGTGCCCAGTGCCCATGAGGCCAAAAGAGGGTGTCAGATTCCCCTAGGACTGGAGTTACAGACAGTTGTAAGCCACAGTGTGGGTCCTGGGAATCCATCCTGAATCCTCTGGAAGAGCAGCCAGTGCTCTTAACTGCCATATCTCCAGCCCCAGCTTCTTCAGTGAGGGAACCACAAGCATGGAGCTTTTCATGCTCTAGCCTTTTAGGTTCCAATCGTCCTTTTCCTCCTCCTCCTCCTCCTCCTCCTTCTCCTCCTCCTCCTCCTCCTCCTCCTCCTCCTCCTCCTTCTCTCTCTCTCTCTCTCTCTCTCTCTCTCTCTCTTTGTCAGTTTCAAATTCAGTGGCCATCTTGTGTCCTGTGGACGGGAGTTCCAATGAAAACCTCACAGATGAGGTTTGTCTCCAACTGCTCAGCCAGGGAGTGAGTGGGTATATGAACTCAAAGCTATTTGATTGGAGAAAATGAGTTCCCACCACCATAAAGTACATATTATTTTACTATTGGAGTAGGGGATCAACAGCTTGGAGTTAACTCAACATCTAGAGTTAACTAACAAGTACTTAGCATGAGCCTGGCTCTGCTGTGAGAAAGTTTTGTCCAGCTTTCCTATTGTTCAACTCTCCCTGATGCTGATGCTTTCAGCTTCAGTGGGAATTCCCACGGTGTTGCAGTCTTTGAGTTTAACTGTATCCCACTAGACTTCACCTAATAAGTCAGAACTGAATATGATTGTTCAAGGGACTTCTGAATTCTCATGTACTGTAATAGTAGCACAAGAGATCCTGCTTCATCAGTTTCCTTGTTTCCTCATGTGTTTCTAGGCTTGGACTTTTCTTTCTTCCTTTCTTCCTTTTTACTGATTTTTTGAAATACTTCCCTTGGACTAAAGGAAACAGTACTGAGAAATGTTAATGCTATTAGCAAATAAAGTTATATTGCGTTTTGATGACAAACAAGTATAACCTTCCTTGCCCTTCGTGTTTCCAGTTGATTATGTATGACCGTGATTCCCTATTATATCCCAACTAAGAAAACACAGTCTGGGTGGAGGAGAAATGATAAGGAGAGACAGTCTGCAATGAAAATGTACCAAATCACCCTTCATTTGGGCCCTGAAAGGATGAAGAAGGTGGTATTGGAAGAACTGTTGGGGATTTCTGTTGAATGGGTAGTCTGTGAGGTTGCACCTCAGATTCTGTGGGTTATGAATGTCCTTTACTAGATTCATGAATTCATTAAACCAATGTGTGCTGAGCTCGAATGTGTATCTGGCAATGGATAAACGTTCTTTCTCTGAGAAAGGCCAGACTCCTCCTGGTCTATGGTTCTTAATATTGGAGAGCAGATAAGGATAGAGTCTTTGAATGCATGTACTTCTCAAATTTGCTCCATTTTCCACTGGTCCAGGTCAAAACCAGAATCGGATTTACCTCTCTCCCTTTCCCTATTCTCTGTCTCCAAACCTTCAGAAGTTTGGTTGACTCTGCTCTCCAATGTATCCAGAATCCCGCTGAGCATCACCATTCATCTCCGCTTCCTGGCTGTACATGCCAAGCAGCTAGCTGTCTCGCACTCCTGCAGCCGTGACTTGCCCACCATGATGTTCGGTACTCCCCAAGTGTGAGGCAAAAAACAAACAAACAAACAAACAAACGAACGAACCCCTTCCTTCCAGAAGTTACCTAGTCTGTCAGGACAACTAATCCAGTGAATTTCTTGGAAATAAGTAGACTAAAGCATATGCTGTGGCAGCAATATATGTTGTCCTGGATGATTTCTGGACTCACTCACTGATGTGCGCACAAATCCTCCTTGTGAAGAGCAGGAGAAAGAAAGAAAGAAAGAAAGAAAGAAAGAAAGAAAGAAAGAAAGAAAGAAAGAAAGAAAGAGGAGGGGCAAGAAAGGAGAGGAGAAAAATACAGAGGGCATGAAAAACTACAAATAACTTTACTCTTAACAATAGCAACAATAAAAAATATCAGAGAGCATAAGATAAACTGGCAACTAATATTATGTTAATAGTAATACTTACAAAGTCTGTGTGCAGAACCTGGCCATTGAGCCTGACAACCTGAGTTCCATCCATGGGACCTACATGGTGGAAGGAGAGAACTGACTCCAGAGTTGTCCTCTGACTTCCACACACGCACTATGGCATGTGTGTGCCCAAACACACACCCACAGTAAATAACACTTTTTTTAATGTTTTATGAACACTGATCAATAGTAGCATTTAGCAATAGTGAGATCGGTGAGTACTAACATTATCTATTTACTATCTCAAGACAAAAGTGAGCTAAGGGCTGTACAAGTGGAGGACACCCACTGCAGCCATGCTTGGGGATGCTCATCCTTAGACTGTGTCCCCTGGTGCCTATTCGTGTGAGCCCTGTTCTTCTCGAACTGGTTCATGACTTGTAGGTTCTGAGGCATTGACGTGTCTGAGATGATCAATGCAATGTTTTACAGTGGACTCAGAGGCTTTGCTGAAGCCAAATGGGGGGTTACTGTCTTGTTTCTTGTGGTGAAAAAAAGGTTTTACAACAAATTGCACCTTTTGCTGTTCTTGTTCTGTCTTGAGGTTTTGTTTGTCAGTGTGACACGCTTGCTCATTATTTTGGCCCTACTGCGTTCATTACCCTTCATCCTTATACCCCAGGTAAGTGTTCCAATGTCAGCTGTCATCGCCTCTGAATAACTGTATAATTCCAAGAGAGAGTACCCTGTGTCCCCAAATCTTAATTTCCTAGTTTATAAAATGAGCACAGTAACTTAAGCACCTGTTTCCTCTGTGCTATCCAAGAAAGTGATTCGATTCGATGAGGGCCTTGGAGAGGAATTTTTCAGGCAACTTTTAAGTTGGAGGCCAGTAAGATAAAGGCTTACCGGATTTCCCCAATCCATGTGCTTCTAAAGCCCTCTTGATGGGAATTGCAGGGGTTTTGCTTTGTTTATTTGTTTATTTGGAATTTTAGAAATAGGATCTCACACATATCTCAGGTTGTCCTTGAACTTGTAATGTAATCTGAGGATGAAACTCCCAATCCTTTCCTCAAGTGTGGGGGTTAGAGGTGTGTACCACCATGTCTGATTTCGCAGGCCCTCGTTCGTATTAGGAAAGCACCATACAGGCCGAGTTACATCCCCACCTACAGGCTTTTCTTTTCTTGCCTTAAGATGAGAGGAGATAAAGCTTGTCTTGGTGGGGATTTATGAGAACAGAGTGCTTCTGAGGGAGGCTCTTCCTCTTACGCTTCACCCATTCCTCCTTGCTTCCTTAGGAGCCGGGTACCTCTCCTGGGGAGTGTCAGTTCACATCTTAATCACTTTGTGTGTAATCTCATTAGAGATAATCCCATTCCAGAAGTGTCAATGTCTTCCCTGCTACAGAAGCATGGATCCTAGTCGCTGGCTTTGGAAATCCAATCCAGCCTGAGCTATGAATGCAGCAGCCAGAGCCGAGTTCTTCCTGACTCTTGAAAGAGATGGAGGAATCTTTAAAACCATCATCCTCAATCTCTTCAGTGTCGACTTCAGAAAGTAAAAACATAACCTTTCATTTGATTTTTGTTTTTCAGTTTCAACGAAGCAAACATTTTTGTTGCTGTTGTTCACTTACAAAAAATTGATAATGAGTTTAATGAGTTAATCTGGCCATTGTGCTTTCGTATAGTTGTCCTTTTTCATTTGTGGGGGGAAAGGAATTTATACTATTCAAATAAAAGATCGACAAACAAATCCAGAATCTACAGAACAAGCACAAGACCTCCCTTCCCTTCTGCTCTGAACACTGGCCTTATAGTGGCTGCTGTCACCCAGTCCCGGGATGCTAGGACTGCAGTTCATTTCGAGCCACCACACTTAGTGGCTGAGGGTTGGTTTGAAGAATGCTAGGGATGAGCTGCTCACAAAGCACTTAGTTGTAAGCAGCAGTAAGTTTCTGCAGGAAATAACCCATACAGGGCTCCCCATTCCTCATACCATGCATCACATTAAATGTGTGAAACAACTCCTATGGAAACCCCATCTCTCTCTGCCATTGCCCTTCCCCCATATGCAACAAATTCAAAGCTTCATATTCTTGAAGTGGTGGTAGTGGTGTGTTGCGGGGGGGCTGAGGGGGTGGAGAACAGCAGTCTTTCTCATTTGATGGTTTGAAAAAAGAAAAGATGTTGGTACCACTCACTGACTGGCTAATGAATAATCAGATTTCACAGCGTGAGCGCTGGGGTGGTAATTTGGTTGCACGCCATGCTCCAAGCCCATGGAATAGTGCTTCATTAATGTGAAGACCTGTATAATCAAACAATTAGCAGTCTCTCTGCAACGAAAGCAGCTTTTCATCAGCATATATACTTTGTCGAAAGATGGGTCCCAAATCGGTGGATCTGACAGCAGCTAGACTTTTTCTAACGCATGACAATGTAACTCGGACAGGACACTATCCTTTGGCCTAGTATCTTGAGCCAAACCGCCGGCAGCAACTTGCACTCTGGCACTGCTGAACAGTATTGAGTGTGTAGGAAGTGCAGATGGGCCGAGTGTCTTCTGGTTTTATTTATATGCACTTCCATTTTGTAGCATCCGTTGTTTGTATTTTACACTCTTCAGGGTTTAGACGCTGGAAAGACGCTGTATTATCTCTGGGAAGAACTTTGGTCCTTCTTCTGTTTGCTCATACATGGATGATTCCTGTTTTCTTCACTCTAATAGAGCTGATTAGCCTCTCCGGAGACTTTGTCTCCACAACTGTAGAGAAAGGGTGCTGTTTTATGGCAAGATCTCTCATTTGCCTTCTTGACTGATTCACATCAAATGAATGCCCAACAGGACTGCTCATACAACCAGGAGGGAGAAACGCTGGGTTTCTGGAGCCCCACAGTTTCAAGTCTCTTTCTATCCCTTAAACAAGCTCTAGATATATTGGGTTGCTTTCAATGTACTGCTCCCAGTGCTAAGGGGCGACACATACCAACTCGGCACATTTTTTCTGAAGGTAAAATGCAAACAATTAGTGAAAATGAGATTGTGTGATGATTCGTTTACATATTCCAAATTAGAGGCATCAAACCTTTTCTGTGAAAGGCCAGATAGCATCTATGTAGGCAGTGTAGGTCAAAAGGAGAGTTAAACTCTTCACAGGTACTCATACAATGATATTTAAAAAACATCTCTTGGCTTGTGTGCTTTCCTGAAACCTGCCACAGGCTGAGGCTGGCTGGTAAGCCATAGTTTGCTAATGCATGCTCTAAATCCCAGGCTTTAAAAACATCTCCCACGACTGAGCAAGTAGCAGCCTCTCTGTGCTGCCAATTCATGCACAGTTGCTGTGGGGTGGGGATAATGAAAGCTTTACAAATATCACATCCTCATGCAATAGTGAAGTTCCACAATGACAATGAAAAATAGGCAGAGTGGATAGACTTGATTGTGACCAGAGAGAAACCATGCGCTGCCTTGCTATCCTTGGTGTCTTTTCATTGACTGAGGATGGTAGTGGGCTCAGTTCATGGAGGTTGTTAGTAAACTGGTTGCAAAACGTGAGTTTTGCAACTCTGTGGGTTTGGTGTCCTGGGTTTCCACACCAAAAATGTAGGTAAATTGGTTGCAACAATTCTGGGAAAGGTGTCCTGACTACCAGGGGAGTCAGGCAACACCTTGAGCTGCTTAGGACAGCTCTGATGGCTGAACTGCAAAGAAGCAGCCCAACTCTGGAAGGGAAATTTTTCTGACTTCTCGGGAGAGTCAGGCCTGGAACTGCTTCTGCAGGGAAGGGTATCCTGACTCTTCAGGAAAATCAAGGTATGCCTGGTGTGATGGAGGATGGTCTCCCCGCAGGATATAGCAATCCTGCTCTTCTCCTGGAGAGCCTCAACAGCTGAGCTTTGCTCAGCCCCCATTTAAGGACGCTTCCTAGCAAAGCTCTGCTTCTCTGACCTAAGATGTTGCTGCTTCTGCTTCACTCTGCGAAAGGGGAAACCCCTGCAGAAATGTAGCAATCGCCTCCAGCTCCGGAGAAAAGTGTTGCGTTCTCTCTCTCTCTCTCTCTCTCTCTCTCTCTCTCTCTCTCTCTCTCTCTCTCTCTCTCCATTGAGGGACGGTTCAGCAAAGATCTTCTGTTCAGCTCCTCCTTGCTCTGCTTTTTCAGCTCTCCTTTGTTTTGTCCACTGAGGGATGGATGTCTCAACAAGGATCTTCTCTACGCCAGTGAATGAAGATCTTCACACCCAAAAAGCTCTTTTGAGAAAGAGATTTATTTGGGAAGGAGGAGTCCAGGAGAGTAGCTGCCTCTACCAGGGTGGAGAGAACAGCCTTTTTTTTCTTAACTGAAGTCTGGGGGTGGAGTCAACCCGGGCCCAGGGTTCTACTATCCTGCTCTGTGATTGGTTGGTTTCACAAGTCAGTTGGCCAGGGGCAGATGGCTCTAATCTGACTGAGCCAAACTGTGTTTCTTTCTGCCCTGATCTGAACCATCTTTCCCTAGTTCTGGGCTCCAGGGTCAGGGTGGGTTTCTTTAGCTAGCCCCCTTTCCCTAAAGAGGTGGTTTGTGGATAAAATCTGGTTCATCTGATATAGTCTTAAGAAGATAGGGCTTGGAGAGCTGATCTTTGGATATATAGAATGGTCTTCTACATTCTCATGGATCCAAGTTGTATCTTAACTAAGTCAGCCCTCAAAACAGCTGCATGGACTGTCAAAAGCATAGCTGAAGTAAAGACAATTCCACCCAACCAGGGAAAATGTATCCCCTTCATAATTGGAACCTCAGGTGAGATTCTAGACCTAGGTATTGGAACTATCGTTTATGAACACAATCACCAGCAGGGTGGATTAAGTGTCATAAGGTTATGTCATGGTCTGACACGCTCTTTGACAGGCTATCCACTTGGCTAGTCAGGAGGAGATGGTATAGTCCTTTTGTGTCCAGCAAGCTGTGTGATGGGGACTGTCATGAGTTTTGTTAGCAAGGCCAGGCAGCACACGTTGGAAGTTGGTGAGAATGGATCTGCAGTAGAGGGCCAGCCTGTGACACTTGCTGGCCAGTGTTTTGATATGGCAGTGGACAGAGATTTCTAGGGCCTGCCTGCTTAGGTTCAGGTTCGGATATGTCTTATCTTCTAAGGTTGGTGTGTTGGGGACTTGGCTCAGTGCAGTAATGTTGAGAAGTGGTATGCACCTTTAAGAGATGTTGTGAGATCCTTAGGTCACTCTGGCCATTGTCCTTGAAGAGGATTAGGTTGTCCTCTCAGAACACTTAGCTAGTTGTTGGAAGGGCACACCTGGGCTCACAGCGCTCTGGCTGACTGTTGAGATTTGATCTCTTTTTGTCCACATGTGCCCCAACTGTCATTACGTCATTGTCTCCAGAGCTGAGCTGGTAGCAGTCCATCCCCTTAAACTTTCAGAACTGTGCTCTAAATAAAAGTACTTTTGTGGAGTCAGCTTGCCAGAGATGTTAGAGCAACGCAAAACAGACTAATACACTGCCACGGGCTGTTGTTCTCTACCCAGTTCTATTTTGCACTTACATGTGTGTGCATATGTGTGAGTGTAATGTGTATGTGTGTGGTACATACACACGTGTGTGGGGTCTATGGGTCCATGCACATTCTCAGAGGACAGAAGAAGGCTCCTTCCATCCTGCTCTAGCCCTCTCGCCTTCCTCCCTGATACAGGGTCTCTTAGTGAACCTGGAACTAGGCTGGTAGCCAGTAAGTCCCAGTTATCCTCCTGTCTCTACTCTCCACAATGCTAGGGTTACAGGCGTGTGTGTGGCCGTGTCCAGCTTTTGATGTGGGTGCTGGAATTAAAGCCCTGGTCCTCATCCTTGTATAGCAAGCCTGCCTACTCACTGAGCCATCTCTCCAGCCCTGTTTCACATTGTTAAAGATTTGCATAAGAACACAGAAGATATTCGTGTCAAGTCTGCAGATGGTGGTAAACCTGGACTGCTCACAAGTTCAGTGGGCAACAGAAGTGGGGGGGATGAATACAACTCTTTTTTTTTAAAGATTTATTTATTTATTATGTATACAGTGTTCTGTTTGCATGTATCCCTGCAGGTCAGAAGAGGGAGCCAGATCTCATTACAGATGTTTGTGAGCCACCATGTGGGTGCTAGGAATTGAACTCAGGACCTCTGGAAGAACAGCTGGTGTTCTTAACCTCTGAACCATCTCTCCAGCCCCCCATTTTTTAAATTTAATTTAATTTAATTTTTTAAAATACTTTTTATTATGTATACAGTGTTCTGCCTGCATGCCAGAAGAGAGCGCCAGTTCTCATTACAGATGGTTGTGATTGCTGGGAATTGAACTCAGGACCTCTGCAAGAACAGCCAGTGCTCTTAACCGCAGAGCCATCTCTCCAGCCCCATGAATACAATTCTTAAAACTGACACTGTGAACAAAATACAATTTAACTGGGGCAAAGACATCATTTATTATTTGAATTAAACAACAATAACTAATTGTACAAATTATGGATTGAGAAGCCTCTTCTTAACAAAAACGGAAAAAAAAATTTGATCTTGTTTTCAGTATTTTCAGCAAATCTATGGAGTAATTAACCTATGACTGTGTTCATGGGACTCTGGCACCCAGATGAGTTCATGCAGCATGCTGATCTTACTGTATCCATCCCAGGCATATGGGGATGCTATGCTGGGAAGGAGTTGATACAAGGATGCTTGACCGAAGATAGCTGTAGATTCAGGGGCACATGGGCTAGTCATGTTACTAGAGGAATGTGGGCAATAGAAGAAACCAGGCCTCATTTGTCAGATCTCAGCTCCCTGACCCACTCAGAATTTCCAAGTGATACTAGGGGATCTTCATTTCCAAACACTTCTCCAGGTGACTCTTATGAGGAGCCAGATTTGGAAGGTCAGATAATCAATGAAAGGAAAACCCTCTGGTGCTAAAATAACAATTAGCTAATGACCTAAATCTCAGGACAGTCTCTTCACCTGCCCACCAGCTTGGACTCTTAATGCCAGACTGTGTAGATTCTTTGATTAGGATTGTCTTAGGGTTTCTATTGCTATAAAACGACACCATGACCACAGCAACTCTTGAAAACATTTAATTGGGGCTAGCTTACAGTTTCAGAGATTTAGTCTATCATCATGATAGGACATGGCAGCATTCAGGCAGACATGGTGCTGGAGAAGGAGCTGAGAGTTCTACATCTTGATCCACAGGCAGGTGAAACAACTGTGTCACTGGGCATAGCTGGAATACAGGAGATCTCAAAGCCCACCCCACAGTGACACACTTCCTCCAACAAGGCCACACCTCCTTTTTCTTTCAAACCACCACAAGGAACAAATAAGCCTTGCTGGCTAGTTGGCTCGTACTACACCCCTGGTCACCTAAATAGATGTGTATGTATGAACTATGGCTCTGATCAGTGTAAACCACACTTTTCTCCACAAAGAACAGTTGAAAATTGCCACCCTCCATAGACTGTGGAACAAGGTGCGTAGCAGGGGAACAGCCATAGAGAGACACAGTTGCTGACACTTTTCCATTTTTCCACTTGTAGGCTCTGAGTGTGTACGAGCATAGTCCACTTGTATCTATACCATCAAACCAACTTCTTCAGACACACCCTTCTCAATGGCCACCACACTCACTCAAGGTCTTAGACTTTTTTCTTTTACTTGCTTCTAGGTGTTTTCAATTCCTGATGATTCTTACTCTATTGTTTACCCCTGTTTTCATTACTCTGATAAAAGTCTAATGTTAGTGTCCAGTTTCCAGTTTCTCCTTTTCTTCCTTCCCACGTGTATTTATTTGTCTTGTTACCATGGCAAATACCTAACAGAAACAACTTCCGTGGAGAGAAGTTTACTTTGGCTTAAGGTTTGGGGAGAAGAGTTCATCACAGTGGGAGAGGCATGATGCACGGCAGTGAAAGTAAGTGTTTTGGACTCCTCACATTATGGGTAACCAGGAAGCAGAGAGATCAAGATGGAGTCAGAGTGGATATCACTCTCAAGGCCTATCAACAGGGACCCAGTCCTGCTGGGTAGACCACAGTACCTAGGTTCCATAACTCCCCCAAACAGTGCCACCAACTGGGAACCACATGTCACACACATAAGCCTATGGGAAATATTTGACATTTAAACCTTAATACCGAGACTGGCTAATTAAGCAACTGAAAGCATAGCTCTAGCCTTATTCTACCAAAAGCTTATAAGCTGAAGTTCAAGTACTCAAGCCTACATAAAAGATGTCCCAGTATTACATTCAGAGCTATTGTCTATCGACTTATTCAATGATGGTTTGTGATGTGTCTACTCGTTGCAAAGGCAATGAGACAACAAAGATGAGCGAGTACCTCAGCATGCTGACTCTGGACTCCTTCTGCTACCTCTTTCCCCTACCCATCTTTGAAGACAAACGCCACCCAGGCGCAATGCCTTCAGTCCTTTCTAGATTCTTTCCTGATTCCAACAATGAGAAATGACCTGCTCCCTGCGGCTCCTCATCATGCAGCATTGATGGATTTTATCACCATTTTCATAGGCTGGATGTTGACACACTGATTTTCTGTTAGTCTATAACCATCACTAGCAGTAGGAACTGCTGGCCCTTGTTCTTCTGCAGTTCATCTGGCAATGTCCACCAGCAAAGATGTGCTTGACTAACATACTTTGATTCAGCTAGGGTAAAGGCGTTTTTGACTTATGGCACACATAACCATAAAAGCAAATAAAATGAAACACAGAAACCCCTCATATTTAGAATAAGTGTGTACCAGAGTTTTCAATGACAAAGATCTGCACACTTGGTGGGGCCGAGTCATAACTGAGTGTGACTGTCCTCTTCTCACACTGAACACAGCCAGCTCTTAATTGTTGCCAACAGTCACTTTCTAGAAGGTTTGGGCTTGGAGGCCCGGCTGGCTTCTCCCTCCCCTTCTCTTCTGGTACCCTGTGTAGGAGGATAATTTTAGAGTTCACAAGCAATGATTGACTCTTAAAAAAAACAAAGCAGCTTCAAACAGGAAGCAGAAGAGTAAAAGACTGGCTAGACTATCTATCTTTCTTTCTTTCTTTCTTTCTTTCTTTCTTTCTTTCTTTCTTTCTTTCTTTCTTTCTATCTAGGTGGAGGAATGTTTCAATAAATTAGCAAGAGCTCAGACATCCTCTTCAGTGTATCCCGATTAGGAGAAGGACTCTGGACAACCACAGCTCTCAAGATGCATTTGTAAGAGTTACTAGTGACATTCAACCCAGCCCTCTGTAGTTAACATGGTGAGGGGTGCACCATGGCAGGAACAGGGAAGAAAAAAATAGTAAACACACTGACCACTGAGAGGGAAGGGAAGAGTGACTCCTGCTCCTCCTGCCCCTCTTCTCTTCTTTTTCTTTTGTTGAGCACTGGGGATTGAACCCAAGGCCTTATGCATACCAGATGAGATATCTACCACTGAGCCATACCTACAGATTCCTAGTTGCTAGTTGTTGTTGTTTATGTTGTTGTTGTTGTTGTTGTTGTTGTTGTTGTTGTTCTTCTTCTTCTTCTTCTTCTTCTTCTTCTTCTTCTTCTTCTTCTTCTTCTTCTTCTTCTTCTTTCTCCTCCTCCTCTTCCTCCTCCTCCTCCTCCTCCTCTTCCTCCTCCTCCTTTCTTTCTCTGTCTCTCTGTCTCTGTCTCTGTCTCTGTCTCTGTCTCTGTCTGTCTCTCTCTCTCTGTTTGTGTCTGGGGGATGTCAGAGGACAACCTTAGGTATCCATCCTCGCCTTCCACCTTGTGAGTCTTATTTGTTATTTACTGTAGTGCCTGCATATGCAGGGCTAGCTGACCTTGAGCTCCTGGGATTCTCCCATCTTGCCTTGCATGTAACAGAATTGCAGGTGTGCGCTATCACAGGCAGCTTTGTGTGGCTTCTGGGAACTAGAACTCAGTTCCTCAAATTTGCATAGCAAGGACTCTAACCACTGAACCGTCTTCCCAGTGCCTGTAACCCCTAGCTTGTCTTTTGAGATTCGTTAGGTTTGAGTGATTGCTAGAAGCAGCTGTTAATATTTAAAGTCATTCTTTTAAATAACCCTCATCCAGAAACCATTGTGAGAAAATTTGAAGATTAGGAAATTTAAGCACTTATTTAATATCTACCTGCCAAGCTTAAAACATACCAAACCTCCATAAACTACATGTTTTTCTGTTGATGAAATTAGGCACATGAAGCTACATCATACAAACATGATAAAACAGGGAGATTAGTTAACTGGGTTGTTTCACTGGAAAACACATGATTATTCACTTATGATTGGTAAATATTAAAACCAAAAATAAAATTAAACCTATCCTTTTCCTATAAAGCTCAACACCCCTCCTCCATACACCCTAAAAACAAGTGGAGGTTGATTCCTTTATTTTCTTTTCTTGGGATTTTATAGCTAAAGGTTTTTTTTTTCTTTTCTCTTTTTGCAAAAATAGCCCCAAAACTTAGATTTAACAAATCACTGCTGTGAGCTAGCCCACATTCGAATCTAGAAAATGCATTTGGCATTATCCTTCTCTGTTCACATATATTTGAAGTAAATTACATCAAATTGTATTTGAAATACCAAACTGGCATTAATGGAAGCTTTTTTTGCTCCAGGCACCATTTTAAAATAGATGAGCATAAAAATGCAGACTGCACCATTAAGTTTATATGAAACTAGTGAGAATAAAAATCACCATGTAAGTTCTAATAAGATGTGTTTTTCATTCCAGTTTAATAACCCAAGACTATATTCATCTTGCAGTATAATAAATATACAGAGAGGAATGGATTCTTTTGTTGGCTTAACATGTTGAGGTTCCCTCCCCCACCCCAACCCCCCAAGAAGATAGAGTTTTCTGGGAAGCTGGGTAAAGAAAATTCCTTAATATGGCAGTGTGGAGTATTATTATCATAAATAATTAATGTGCACAGCAGAAGAAAGCCGAGCTTCATTAATAATTCTTATTTTTAGTTGGCATAAGCTAGAGGTGCTGTGTCTTCTTTCATCCTATCTATGTCAATTTCCTTGATTTTAATTTAATAGATGTTAAAAAATTTAAAGGTGTGGTACATTATGCAGTGGGTTTTTGTTTTTGACTAAATAACATCCTACTGCTAATCTTACCTGTGGAGATATTTTTAGAAATGGAAAGAAGAAAGGAAGAGAGAGGGGGAGGGAGGGGAGGAGGGAGGAAGGAAGAGGTGGGGGGAGAGAGAAAGGGAGGGAAGGAAGGAGGGAAGAAGGGAAGAAGGAGGGAGGGAGGGAGGGAGGAGAAGCTGTGATGAGGCAGGAGTATGGGTCCCGATCTCAGCACCTTCATCTTCTGACATCTCTGGGACCAGGTATGAAGTTCCTTTAATTACCCACCCTAAATATTAAAGTGTTCTTACAGTGGCCTGGAGCTACTAACATTTTGCATTTGTGACCGACTCCATCATTTGTCAAAGCCCACACGTCTTTGATAACAGGCATTTGTGTTGTGTTAGTTCAGCCTGAATGCAGCTGAGTTTTCCTCTTAACAGAGCAAGGAAGGAAACAGTCTGCTGCTGAGGTCAGACAGATGGGCTGCACTCTACGCAAGACCAAGGAGCAGCCATGCCCTTCCAACATAGGATGGTTAGGAAATGAGTAGAATAGATATGAGACAGTCATTCACCAGGATTTCAGGGGCTAGGGGTGGTGGTGATGGGGAATAAAACCAAAATGAAAGGCAATTGCAACCACCTAAGGGAAAAATAACTCTGACATGAAAATTATTTGAATCCCCAGTCTACGAGTTTTTGTAGCTTTTCTTACTGCACACCGTCACTGAGATGTTTTGTTCCACTCACGGAGCCCCTAATCTAGCTTGCCTTCACCTGGCAGGTATCTAGACACTTTCCATGTGGTTCAGCTAAGATGAGGACTGAAATCCAAGCTGCACTGATAATACCATCCGAGGAGCTTCCGGGGCTCAGTTGAATCCCCGGACATGTAGTGGTGTTCCTGGAACTCACTGCCATTGCGACACGAGAGTAGCAACCCTTGTGCCTCGTTTAGATTTCTACAGCCACATCTGACACTTGGCAGCCTCTGAGCTGTGCCCCATCAAGGCCCTCTTGTTGCTAGAAGGGGGTGGATTTTGCATTCCCTGATTCATTTCTCCAACTTTACGGCTACTGACTAATTAGTAAAATGCCTTGCGTTTATGGAGGGACTACAATGTATTACCTAACACATATCTACCTAATCCTCACAGCAGACTCAGGATGAACAAGCTAGCTAACTAAAAATAGCATTCCTTTGCCCATAAAATGTAAACAATAATATTTGTTGTCTAAGAAGTTTAGTAGTTGTCCATGTCTGGTTATAACCCGTTCTTGTTTCCTTTCCTACTACTGTGGCAAATATCCCAACAAAAGCAATTTAGGGTTAAAGGACTCACAGTTCTGGGTTGCCCGTCACTGCAGTGGAGTCAAGGCAGCAGGGACTCAAGGCAGCTGGTCACGTGATACCCGCTGTTGAGGGCAGAGAACAATAGCTGAATGCACATATGCTGTGCTTCACTACCTTCTCTGTCCACACAGTCCAGACCCCCTTCCTAGGGAATGGTCCAGCCGGCAGTGGGCAGGTCTCCCTACATCAACTAACACAATCAGGATAATCCTAACATGGGTGATCCCTCACTGAGACTCCCTGTCCAGGGGATTCTAGACTGTGTCAAGCTGACAATTAAAACCAACCATCACACATGACTAAAAAGATTTGTGAAAATCAGGATAGAAGTTAGATTTATTTGGAGATATACACTTATGTCTCTGTAGTACACACACACACACACACACACACACACACACACACACACAGACAAAGACACACAATAAATACATGTAAAAACAGAATACAAAGCAAAGGTAATCTGGTGTCGGACATTCATATCACACTATGATATGGATGTGCCCTTGGCCCTGCTGCTCACTCCTGAGTCAGGAGTTGACCTGAAGTGTTAGGCTATCTCTAATCTGGGCCCGGTGCACTGAGTGCCTCTATTGCTTTGCAGCAGGAAGAGGAGCATTTGCAGAGAGTAGACGGCTGCTTTAGGATCAGCCTCTGGGTTCCTCTTCACTTCACAGGGCCCCTTTAATTGCAGACATTGTTCCTGTCATCTTTGCAGGGGTTCACACAGTGGTCATGCTCGGTCTTTTTCCATCCTCAGCTGTCTACTCTGCCACTTCTGAGGGGGGTGGTGTTTGAAGCTGGATTCCTGGGCGGGCTGTACACTCTGGACAGTAAGAGCAGCCCCTCTTGTTCAGTACTTGGAATGCGGTTGACCCCAGTAGAAAACGTTCATATGAATAGATCAGTGTACCGTGGAAGACACTCAGTCCCTCTAGGTCAGCTGGAAGCATGATTCTTTCTGTACTTTACCCACCTGGTGCCCTTGTTGCTTGGCCCCATGAGTGATACCAGTTAGAAACCAACTGGCATTTGCACGGTCTGAGCTTGGCCTGGTCACCGTGGTCCTCCCCTTGTGCAGCGCCGCGGTGGAGCACCTGTTTGACACATTCCTTTTTGCAGGTGTCCCTTTGCAAGGACACCGGTCTCCCCATCTCTCCTGTTCAATGCCACAGAGAGTTACATGACCTAGCTTAAGGAACAGCTTAGCATTTCCATGGCAAAGAGTCCAAGGGGACAAACACACCTGTGTTTTAGTTGTATGTTTGCAAGGATAAAAAGCTTTTGTTTAACACTCCAGGGTCAATAATTGGCAAAGAAGAAAAATGGTACAGGAGGTGAAAGTTGCCAGCCGTGGAGTCTCAGTATCCACACTGAAAAACAAATAAGTTCACCCGGGCCCCGGCCCGCTCCTGCCTGCTTTGGCCCATCTGTGGTCTTTGCATTGTGGGGTATTTGATTACTCACTGTAAACTTTTGGCTGCAAGTCAAAAGGTTGGTCTCTGAGGAGGTATGATTATACTGCATGTGAAAACCCTGACCTCAGACACACAGGAGTTGTGAAGAAAAGTGTATTCCAAAGTATCAGAACCAAACCAGGGAGAAACAGTGTGAAAGAGGCATGGGGTAGAGGAGTTCATTTAATGCAGTCTGGCTTGGTTGGTGAATGGCACTTGCCACGTATGAATATGGTCAAAATATTTTCTATACAATTCTCAAAGGACAAATAAAAACATTATTTAAAAAATCCTTATCTAAAAACATTTGTCTGATGATTGATGTGAGGGACAGAACACCTAAATCAGAGTTCAGATATCTATTTCTATCCCCCCCCTCTCTTTTTATTTGAATAGAGTCTCTTGTGGCTCAGTCTGGCTTTGAACTTGCTAGAGACTCACCCCAGGACTCTGTGCATGCTGAGCAAGCATTTCACCCACTGAGCTTCATCCCCAAGGCCCAGAGCTCAAACCTTGTCTGTGCCTTTCACTGACTGTGTAATTCTGGGCAATTTACTCCATCCCTCTGTCCCTTCATTACCTCCTCTGTAACATAAGGATGCTTGGGGGATGTGGTAGGAATTAAAAATAAACAAAAAATGCTTTAAGTAATTCATAGTATTTAGCAGGTACTCAATAACATTAGTTTTTAATCACTATTTTAATCACATGCTTTAAATAAATAAAACAATACGATTTCCATTTAATATTATTTATTCTTTCTTGGGTGATGGATCAGGTCTATGTAATATTTTGGGGTGCTGGACCTTACTGTAGAGTGTGAACCAGTACATTGATGTACATTAATGTTTCCTCCAGTGGTCACTTGACTCTCCCCAAAGGAAACCATATCTCATTGTCAGTGGGCTAATTTATAACAAGTCCTAATTTCTGCCACAATGAAAGCCAGATTTATATTGCTTGATCAGTATATTCCCTTCTTTTATTGGGAAACCAAGTTAAGATTCCTGGGCTGACTTGTGAATCTAGGGAATTGAATCATCTCTGGGGTATTTCTAAGGAGCGCCGGTGGCTAGGGAACTGTCTGCAGGCATCAGGTTAATGGTACAATTTCCATGTTGTAGTGAGCTTTCCTTTGCTCTAGAAAATAAGTGATGGGGATTGTCCTTCCCTCTGTGGCTCCTGGTTTCCATTTATAGCCACGTCCTTAGGTCCCTTTGGCATGTCAAATAACCCTTCAACTGCTGAACCACAGGACTGTCCCTTCAAACAGGACGTTGCAAGTGTATGTTGACTAAATTTGCACTAATGACATCAACAGGAGCACCTAATTTGCCAGGATCAAAACGCCCCAGAATCATGCATTCAGGAGAATCCCCTTCTCTTCAAAAGGTGTCACTTCTGACATTTCCTGTCTGGGTAATTGTTTTGGTTGCCATCTGACCTTTTGACTCACAGCCCATGTGGCTTGTCTATCATCATTCCAAATACCAGCTATCATTCTTCCTGGTAAAATCAGAAGTGCCCTGTACTAGATTATTTTGTTCAATAAAATTTCAGATAGAGCCGATTGCCTCTATCTTTTAAAGTAGTCGGTAAAATAAAATCCTCTAAGGCAGACCAGAAAATGACTTATCACAGAAGCAGGCCCAGGCAAGCAGGAAAGGGATAACATGCCAGTGTTTTTCCTTGCTTCTTCTCTGGTGTTTTGAGACAGGCTGCCTTTGTACTTGCTGAGCATGGCCTTGAACTCCCGATCTCTCTACCCCTACGCCCCCAAGTGCTGGGATATATGGATACCACGACCAGCACAGAGATTATTCTTAAAATAACTTTGGGCCTGTTGGCCATCTCATTTGCCTCTATTCTGTCTAACAATGGAACATCATACGCACCCTCTCCCCTGCTTCCCAAAAAGAAAAAAGCCTTACTCCAGAAAATTTGCTCCGGAAAGGATGTAGCTAAAACAGGGTTTCAACAAAATCTATGTCCTAAAGTGTTTCATTTTTGATTAAAACATATCACACTTGAGAAATGATTGAACAACTGGTTGGAAGTCACAAAAATATTAACTCTAATGAGCTCATTTAAATAGAAGCAGACGTGCCACCCCGCTGGTTGTCAAAGTTTTCAAAGACGGTTTCTCTCCAGTAAGCAGGGTCCTGCAGACGGTGTCCATCTGTCTGAGAGAGCATTTGACGCACTCGGGAGGAAGCGCTGCTGCGGAAGCGCCATTTGGAGGTATTGATCCCTTGACGGCTTGGCGGTCTCAGTGGGAAACCAGAGTAGCAATGGGCTCAGGCAGGACTCACCAGTGCCAAGAACATTTGTTTTTTAAAATTGGATTCATAGGTGGTTGGAATGAAAATAAAATCATGCTTAATAAAGATGCCCTCTTTGAATGGCAGAACGGACTTCTGTAGCTCCTGGAAGCCTTCTTGATCGTCTCTTACTACTGTAACCCCTGTTTCTAGTTCCCAAGGTCTTGGCCTTGGTCTCCAAGGAGAGCTCCAAGACACAGGGGCTATGTGTACTAGGTTCAGTGGTCATCACTGATGAACTAGAGAAAGCCAACGTCCCTTAATGGTAAGATGTTGGCTGAGGCTGTCACCCTCACCACACTCCTGTTTCCTCAATGGTAGCATTCCAGGCAGAGAATGAAGTCTGGGTTTCCTAGTTTAAAGCAGAAGAAATGAAAGCTTTTCATGAGATCCTTAACTTCATGCTCATTTTTTCTTTGAAAAAGAAAAATCCCTGAACTATCAAAGTCATACATTGCAAATTGAAATAGAAAGTGGTTGGTTTACCCCTGAAGAGCCATCTTAGTGTGCTCTGCTTTGGGGGTCTTTGGGTCATCTTTGCTACCATACTGGGGAGGGGGGTAATAGGCTGAGGTGCTCATCATGTTAGCTGAATGACTAACCCATGGAAGACCAAGTTCCTTGTCACTACTCTAAATAGCTGGTTCCTGGGCATTGGTGGTGCATAGAGAGCTGTGGATAGAAATATGTGAAATAATATCTAATATCTAATGGAAATAACTAAGAGAAAAGACTAAACAACTTGTATGGATATACTCCCGAACAAAAGAGAATGTGAGGTGACATGCAATGTAAGATCTTTTGAAATGTTTCATTTGGGTTTAAATGGATTTGGTTTCAGGTAAAGTACTTAGAGAAACTGTGGTGACCATTGCTTCTCTTCATATTTTCCATATTTGTTTTGATTAGAGGTTCATATGAAAGGAAAATTAAGTAAATCAATACAATTTTGCTTCATAGAACTTTTGTTGCTATGGTTTAAGGCATATGCTCTCAGTATGTAGTTCGGCTACCCTGGAGATTTCCATCTTTCAGTCAGCCTTCTGAGTGCTTGGATTACAGGCATGCACCCTCACACCTGGGATTATAGGCATGCACCCTCACACCTGGGATTACAGGCATGCACCTTCACACCTGGAATTATAGGCATGCACCCTCACACCTGGGATTACAGGCATGCACCTTCACACCTGGGATTACAGGCATGCACCTTCACACCTGGAATTATAGGCATGCACCCCCACACTTGGGATTACAGGCATGCACCTTCACACCTGGAATTATAGGCATGCACCCTCATACTGGAGGTTACACGTGTGTACCCTTACACCTTGGATTACAAGTATGCACCCTCATACCTGGGATTACACGTGTGTACCCTTACACCTGGGATTATAAGTATGCACCCTCATACCTGGGATTACAGGCATGCACCTTCACACCTGGGATTACAGGCATGCACCTTCACGCCTGGAATTATAGGCATGTACCCTCACACCTGGGATTACAGGCATACACCCTCACACCTGGGATTACAGGCATGCACTCTCATACCTGGGATCACAGGTGCATACCGTTACACCTGGGATTACAGGCATGCACCTTCACACCTGGGATTACAGGCATGTAACTTCACACCTTCGATTACAAGTATGCACCCTCATACCTGGGATTACAGGTGCGTGTACCCTCACACCTGGCTTCCATGACACCTTTTTTTTAGGAGCATGCAGAATACTCTTGTGCCGCTTTTCTGCCTTTTGTGACCTCCCTCCCCTCCTTCTTCCTACAAGGCAAGTCACACATGCCTTCTCCTGGATCATCTTAGAGACTGAGAATAAGAGTGTCCTCTACAACAAATGCACCTGATCCCCTTGCCAGGCCAGCTCACTTCCTGGGTAGAGACACCAAAGTCCCTATGCCAACTTTCTTCTTATCCAGGGCAGGGGTCTGTTGACCTCACCTGTTCACAGACTTTCATTAGCTAATCTTTCCAAAATGAGACCATTCTATACTGTGAGTGGGACTGTAAGATCCAGTCTCTATGGGAATCAGTGTGGAGGTTCTTCCAATACCAGGATCAGGTCCACTATATGACACAGCTAGAAGTAATAGACTCCAGAGTGTTTACCTGAAGGACTCCAAATCAACATGTCAGAGAGACACTTGTACATCAACAGACTTATGTGTTCAATAATGGTGGCATGGGTAAGGACAGCTTGGCAATATAAACACAGGGGAATTATGTGTCAATAAGGAAAGAATAAAGTTGTATCCTTTTTAGGAAAATGGATGCAACTGAAAATAATTGCATCAAGGGAATGAAGCCAGACTCAGAATGATAAGTCTATTTTCTCTCATTGGTGGTTCCTGGGTTCTATATGGTCACATAAAATCCCAAATAAGTAGCAAATGAAAGCAGAAATGAGATTGTCTAGGGGGACAAAGGGGACTAATGGGAGTGGGGGGGTAGGACCACGTTCAATAGGTGATACGTACCTGCAGGGGAAACCATCAGGTTAGTTAATAAAAGTGTCAAGAAAAAGATATTTATATTGCATTTTAAAATCATCCTTGCATCTTAAATTGTTATATAATTTTATTGTTTATATAAATCTTTATTATAGTTTTTTAAAAGGAATTTGAGCTTCTGAATATTTTACATTTTAGCTATTGTGGGTGTGCTGTTTATATTTGCTTGGCATATGGCTGTCTGTAACAAGGGTGAGATGGATTTCTGTACCACGAGGACCCAGCGACGCTGGAGAGGAGGCTGGGGGAGCAGGGCTCTGAGGCAGAGCTGTGTAACCGCCTTCAGTCTTTCCCTGTTTTTAATATTAAAGGATATGGAGAGAAACAGGACAGAACGCAGTGTTCTGGGAGAGCGGCAATCAAATGCCCAAAGCTACTGTTTACTTTTTGGAATGTTTTATGAAGGCATTGCTTGGAGATGAGAGAGAGGACCTAATAACAGCCTTTCAGTTGCCGGAATAGAAAAGCAGAGCAGACACGATAATTGAATTTGGTTTGGATGGTCACAATCTGCGTGATCTTACAGCTGTATTTTCTAAACCATACGCTTGACTTTCATACATGTTCTACGTTTTGTTTCCTTTGCCCAATGCAGTGTTCGGAAATGCCTAATTACTCTGTGAGCCTGCCCAGTTTTCCTTTGTTTTAGTTTTTTTCTTCTCTTACAACCAAAGATGCTTTGTCTTTGTTACTTATTGGTGCTCTGGTCCCTCACCTAGCCCTCAAGGCAGGTAGCAGGGCATTTGGGTCAAAGGAAATCCTAAAATTATTTTCATGGAAAAATATAAGAGAGAATAAATGAGTGTGGCTCATCCCTCAGGAACTAAGGTTCATGGCTACTTGCCCTTTGCCCTGCATAAGTCAACGCGGTGTTCACAGCAGGTGAACAAAAGCAGACAGAGTATTCGTTGTTCTTCAAGATTAATCACCATTTGTGTTCTGGAGCTTGAATTCCACAGCAGTGCCATAATCTGACCTAAATTCCAAGTCCTGATTGTGTATTATATAAACCTTGGTGCCCCAGTCCATTTTTGGAGTTATTCAAGAATTACCATGCATCCCAGTAGACATTCTCTTGACCTTGGGTGGTTGTAAAAAAAAAAAAAAAAACAGTTCCATGGCTTTACTATAATTTAATATTGTCCTCTAGTGTTTATGTTATGAGTTTGGGACATCTGGGAGCTCTAGGATGACTATGGAATTGGAAACTTAGTGTTATATATATATGAACTTGCCTGGGCATGCAATATTAAAAAAATAAAAGATCTATTTTGGTTGGACTCACGAAAGTTGTTAGACTGTGTTTGTCTTCTTTACTCTGTTTCTTGGCAGCCCAGAGAAAATAGCTTCTAATAATTAAATAAAATGTTCATAAAGTATTTCCAAATTTATTATCTCATTTGATCTACTTAATCATGATGTGAATTATTGCTCCATCTCCATAGAACAGTTGAGGAACTTGAGTCAAAACTGACCAATAAGGGATAGGACTTGAACAAAGAGCCACTTGTGAGTTTATTCATTCATTTTTTTTCCTTCCTTCCTTCACCAGTGCTTGTTGAACATGTGTTATGTGTCAAGTATGATGTTAAGGGCTGAAAATACAACCCAAGACACATTCTCTAGGAGTTTGTTATCTAGAGAGGATGCCAGTTGCATATTAAAAATTAAATAATTCCTTAATTGAAGGTATGAGATATGCCGTGAAGGTAAAGGACAACAAGAGTGCACACAAAAGACCTATCCTAACCAGTTAGCTGCAGAAACTATCTGCTCCAGCTAGCTTAAGAAGGAAAAGTCTTACAGAAAAGCTGGGGTCTAATTGAGTGACAGGATATTCGCCTAGTATGTACAAAGCTCTAGGTTTGGCACTACAGAAGGATGAAGGGGAAGGGGAGGAAAGAAGGAGTGAGTGGGGGAGAGGGAGGAGGAAGACATGGCAGGAACTTTAGAAGAGATGGGTAACCAAGCTAGGGTACGGCTGTCAGGAGCCACAGCAGCCAGCAAAAGCCCCCAAGGCATTAGAGGAAGACTTTGGTGGCAATCTCACTGCTGACTCCTCTTGTCCCTCAGGAGGCACCTGTGGTGGCAGAGCTTCTAGACCCTTAACCAGGTTTTATGTTTGCCAGCTAGGCCCCATGTCCAAAATATTCTACAATCTCCCCAAACAGCACCACCCTTTGAGGACCATTTGTTCAAATACATGAGCTTGTGAGGGGCATACTGCACTGAATACTTCACTTTCCTGTATTTATATTTAGGAAAGAATGTGGAAACATTTAAGATGTTAGGGGAAAGGACACAGAGCTGCAGAAGAGAACATTCTGTGTGCTGCTAACAGCCTGTTGGGAGGTTCAAATGCAGAGTGGAATTTTCAGCACTGGAGTTACTGGAAGAAGGCCAAAATAGCTGGAATATACCAAGGAGTAAACAGGGGTCCTAGAGGACTTCGAAGAGAAATGAAATCGCATGTTTTGTGAGGTCTGTGGGAAATTGTTCTAGCCTTTTTAAGAGTGACCCATTCTACTCTTCTCTCTACTTCTCCCCATAAGTCTGTAATATTAAAGTGCCAATTCCCTAAATTCACTTTTTTAAAAAAGAAAGAAAGAGAGTATGATCAATAGTAATCATCATTGTCAACTTAGCTAGATTTAGAATCACCTAGGAGACTTGTGAGGCACACCTCTGGTGTGTCTGTGAAGGTATTGCTCTGAGTGTGAATGACCGCATCCCCATTAGGCTGAGGGTCCAGACAGAATACAAGGGAGGAGGGGGTGGAGCCAGTTGATCTCCAGCCTTTGTCTCTCTGTCTCCTGACTGCGGATTCAGTGTGACCAGCTGCCTTATGTTCCTCCCTCCGTGTCTTCTTGCCATTTCAGACTGTGTCTCCTCAAACCAAGAGACAAAGTAGGTCCCCTCTCCCCCAAGTTGTTTTTTTGTGAAGTGTCTGGTAAAAGTCACGAGAAAAGTAACTAACTGAGTAAAGTCTTCACAGTCCCATTTTAGTAGGTGCACTTTGGAGGATCTTAAAAACTGTATTTAAATTTTTTTACTTTTTATTTCTGAGCTCTCAATTATCTTTTAAAACATTCTCTTTGAGGGAATGCAGTGGCCATCCTGGGTTCATATGCTCTAAAATTTCAAATGAATAGTAATATTAAATTTCTTTACATGTATAAATTCATGTTTCCTTCATTTTGATAAGTCCAGACAGTTTCTTAGCCTTTTAATTTTCAAGGATGATGTATGCCAATGGAGTTCTGAAGCCAGTTTAAAGTCTGCAGTAGTGCCCAATGTGTGCATTGGGAACTGAACTTGGATCCTCTACAAGAGCAATGAGCACTCTTAACCACCAAGTCATCTCTCCAGCCCCCTATTTTAAATTCTAATATTTTTTGATGGTCACTAACCTTAAAGATTTTCTAGGCTTTGGACAATCTGACGGCATTCTCACAGAGCCCGGGAGTCCATTTATACAGCTTATACCTGTCTTGAGTTGTGTTTGAGCACATCAATTCTCCTGTGTCTATGAGCTGCATGAGACCAGAGACCATCATTTGTTCTGTCCTGGGAGCTTATTTAATGTTTGTTGAGTGAATAATGGAATTCATTCTGTACTGAATATCAAGACAGTAAAGACCATCTTACTCCTTAAGTAGGATATTTTTTAGATGTTCTGGGAATATTGTGCTTCTTGTCCTGATCATTGGGAGAGATCAATGTAGACTGATAACCCAGCTCCTCCACAAAGGACATCAGACACAACAAAGCAGTAGCAGAGCAGATGTCTATGTAACTCTCTGCCTGCAGGGATGCTTCAAGACTCAAAACATTCCTTCTGTGGAGGAAGGGCATTGATGGCAAGGTCTTCATTCTGAAACCTTGAGGGACACACACACTTCTTTGTGGAGAGTCAAATTTCTGTGAGTGAAGGTAAAAGCTACAATAGCTTCTGGAGTTTCAGTTGACAAACTGTCTTAAATTGAGCTGTCCAAAGTGTTCCTTCTCACTGTGCAGCTGCAGATACTTCCAGTCTGTACTCTTGATCCTGATGTTGTCCCATCGAGCTCTGGGAAGATGAGATGATGTTCCGAGTAGAGTGAACTAACTAGCAGGTGGTTCTTGTTTGCGTTTTCTGATCTCTGTAACAGTCTACTGAGCCCATGTTTGTTGTCAAAATACTTCCAGCACAGCCTGTCACTCCTTCTTCTAGAGGAGCAATTTTGTCTGCCCTTGAAAATGATGTCATAGTGCATGACCAAACAGCCAGTGGTCCTCAGAGGCTTCTCCGTGCTGACTGCCATTTCTCCATCTGGCAGGAATTGCTTCCTCGAGAGGTCTCTTGAGTTGTGTGGGAATTTCTTTTGGATATTTCTGTGCTTAATTACATGGATAAACCTAATCTCTTCTCATGGCCCTTTACTCTCAAGGAGAAGAAAAACATAACCACGTCCCAATTTATCAGATATTTTATTTTACTGAGATGTAATTTCATTTGATGTTATAGTACCCAAGGGTATGCACCATTCATTAGCTAAGAACATATGCTTGTCTGATTTATTGCTTTTGACAAGTAAGGCTGAATGCTCTCCTTCAAATACACCATGATCCATTCCTGAAATGAAATAGAACTCAACAGTGAAAACAAACTATTGATTCACACAGCACAGTACAGATGAATGTCAGACTCACTTTGCTAAGTGAGAGAAGCATGACCCAAAGCTAACTAATGCACAGTTCCATGTATGTGGTATACTAGAAATGTAAAACTATAGTGATGTAAACCATGCTGGTAGATTTTAGAGTCTTGGGTTAGTGAAGAGGATTAGTTGAGTGTACAAAGGTAGCAGGAGGGATTGAGGTTGATGGATATATTCTTAGCTTGAACATGGCAGTGAGTACACAACTCTACATTGTCAAAACCAGAATGCTAGATTCTAGTAAGTGGATTTAATTCTATATAAAGTAATGTAAAGCTATATAAAGTCAATCTAACACCAAATTAAATAATAGCAAGACAATCACCATATTTACATGGCAGCCATTATTTGTAGAGTGTGGAGTAGAGCTGAAGCCTGCCAAGGTATATAAAATTAGAATTTAAAGTTATATTTTCAAGGTATGCTCTGTTGAATATAGCACTTCTAAATATATCATTAGATAATTTTTTTAAAAAGGCTTTCTCCCTAGCTGAGGACAGTTCTAGGGGATAGCAAGTTTTCTTTAAGGGTGTGGCCCGTGGTAGATTGACCATGATCTCGTAGATGGCCCCATCCCTATGAGTATATGGGTAGCACAAATTGGATTCAGTAGGTTATGAAAACAAAATAGGACACGGAGTTGAGAGGCAATGGGGATAGGAGATGGATATGGGAGGAGTTAGGGAGAATTACAATCAAAATACATTGTATGCATGTATGAGATTTTCAAAGAACTAATAAAAATATCATATTTTTAAAAATGACCACACCTGTAGGCCCAAGTAGGTTAGGCAGCTGAGGGCTGGAAGTCCATCATCATCTAAGTTCACTAAATATTTTAATACCGAAGGATATTTGTCCAAATAAATATTTTTCAACCAATAAAGGAGGTTCCATGTATTCCTCAGTGGAAAACTTCAAGTACATTTGAGTTAACTTATATTCATGATTTTATTCTGGTTTCTATTTTCTGTCCTGGTGGTTGAAGCTAGGGCTTTGCATGTGTTAGGCAGGCATGACCGTTGAGCTATATTCTCAGCCTCAACCATTTCTGAGAGAGAATACATCTTATTTTCAGGACAGTCCAGTTCATACTGTTTTGTTTTGTTTTTAGGAAATGCATTCTGTGGTTAGCAATTTTCTCTCCATTGATGTTCTGTCTCAGAATTAATCTAACTTCTTATCCTAGTCTATTTCGGTCATCTACCTCTCTCCCCATGGAGTCAGGGTGCAGCTCATCAATACTGTACTACCTTAACCAAGTGGTGGTGGAGAGCCGATTTCCTGGGGGTGATTCATGGAGATATCCCTCAACTCTGATAACAGCTCCTAAATGCAGGGGTTGGGGGTCAGAAGAGATGGCTCAGAGGGTAAGAACTTCCTCCATGTGCACACATACACATACACACACACACACACACACACACACACACACACACACATACACACACAGAGCGTACAAGAGTTTGTTATGTAGTATTTTATCTCACAATTGACACCTAACAATTTTTTTTTTCTCCCAGAGACAAAAGGTAAAACCCTGGGAAATGCAGACTTACCTTAGGAACAAAGTCCTAAAACAAATGTTTATAGGTTTCATCTTTTTGGCAATATGTTTTTTTTTTTTTGATGTTTCATTTTTTTTGCATTCTACAAGTTACCTAGATATTTTCAAGAATTTTTCATTATGGTTAAAAGTTTCTATACTTTTGTGCCAAACAAGCTTAATTACTTGGCTGAAAAATAGGGGATGGTAGCAAATTGGGGCAAGTACTAGGCAGAGTCTCTGAACTTCTGGAAAAGTTGTAGGTTCTGTTCCAGTGAGCATGTGTCTCCAGCAGATTCAGACTCATCCACAGTCCCTCCCACTAGCTCATATCAGGTCCTTCTTGTTTCTAGAGGTCTCTGAAGACTTTGAATCTACGTGAGAAGAGATTTCTCTTGCACTGATCCCTGTCCTCAAATTTTTTTAAAAAAGCATTTCAAACTTCTCTGAAATTCATCCCCTAGGCCCTCCAGTCTGCACTAAATACTTGAAGAAGTGACTTAGCCATGCAGAGATGTTACAGCGTTTTCTAGTTCGTAGTCCAAGAAAGGGTTTAATTTTATTTTGACATCTGGATAGGCACATTTAACTAAACTGTGCATTTTGGAATAGTTCCAAAGCACCTGAGGGTAGTTGCAGTGCCTTCGAGGTTTGCAGTAATGCAAAGATTTATATGCAGCATTTACCCCACGCTGGTTGCTCTTTTTCATCTTTTGATTTATATGGTTGCTCAAGGTTTTTTTCAGTTGTAGGTACAGTTTTTGTATCAGCTTCTGCACATGGGTGTTCAGAGGACTCTCTTAGGTCTTGCAACTTCGCTGTGTCCATCACAGAGTCACGCATAGCAATACCTAAGAACTGAGCTCCAGAATGTTCACTGCATCTGCAAAGACAAAAGTCTTAGAGGCTAAGAGGCACCCAGGGGCGGGGGTGTTGATGCGTTGAATTTTCAATCGTCTTAGTGTTTCATAGACTTGAAAAGAAAATTGCCCACACATTTCTGTGTGTATGAGTAACCCTCATTAGACATGGAAATAGCTTTAAAAGAGGGAAAAATTAAAAATCAGCTCATTTTTGGTACAAGTTTTCTTAGTTCCCACAAAAGGTTTAGATTTGCCTGGCTGACCTGGAGTGTGGCATTTTCCTCCTTCACTCACTATGGCCTGGCAACACCCTCCTCTTTGAGTGACACTGGTGGATCCTTTGATTGCATCCCATCCACTACATGTCCTCCATCTGAATGTCACCTCAAATTCTACCTGAATGACAAAGAAAAATCTTAGCATCCCACCTTGATCCTATTTTCAAATATTTTTATTCTCTTTCTCTGTCTCTCTCTGTCTCTGTCTCTCTGTCTCTCTTCCTCCCTCCCTCCCTTCCTTTCTTTTTTTCTTTTTTTTTTTCTCTTTTTCTCGAGACAGGGTTTCTCTGTGTAGCTTTGGCACCTGTCCTGGATCTCCCTCTGTAGCCCAGCCTGGCCTCGAACTCACAGAGAACTGTCTGCCTCTGCCTCCTGAGTGCTGGGATTAAAGGCGTGCACCACTGCCCAGCCTTTCTTTCTTTCTTTTGGAAATAAGCATTAGCTTTTATTTTATGTGTAAAGTGGATGGTGTGGAAGGTGGATGGTGTGTAAAGTGGATGGGAATCATTGAAATTGATTGAGACAAAAGGTCAAGGAAATTGTGGGGGAAATGATTGTCTCTGCAATGTCAGTGGTGCTCAGTGAAGGAACACCGTGGCTAGTATCTTCAGCACCATCTGTGTGCTGTCCATGCACTAGCTGTACTGCCTAAGAAGTTGGAGTAAAGGGTTTGGACCTCCAGCCACTGGTCTCCTTTGGGCAAGACTAATAAGAACAGGGTTCTTCCAAAACCATGTTCTCTTGGTGAGGCAAATGTGCCAGAAAGTAGTGATGGCTACAAGAGCTAGACATCCTGTGCTTTCCACACCCCCGTCTGTTCTCCAGTCCCTTTAGTATTGTTGTTTTCGCATCCCCGGGCGCTAACTGCCCCATATTGAACTTGTCCATTGTTGGGCTTCCTGACTTGACTCTCACCCCTTTGCAGGTAGAGCTGTGGATTCTTTGTGTGACTAGTGTCTGGTCCGTTAGCTAGCTTATGTCAGCACTTAATTATTTGTTGAATGTTGGCTTTTCAGGCATGTTCAGTTGACTCCATCTTTTAAATGCTGTCTAAATCCATTGTTTGTTGTTGGATTATTGCCTATGCCACTAAGTAATCTCACTTGTCCTCCAAGCCTCAGAATAGTTGCTAATCTGAGGAGGGGGATCTCATAGGTTATATGTCCTCCCTGGCAGCTCCTACTTAAAAGCTGTCCTTTCGCCATCAATCAGACCTTGACCTCGAACAGTCAGCAGATCTTTGATACTGAGGGTGGAGCCGACAAAGTGGAAAAGGAAACTGTGGAAGTGATGTCGGAGAGAGAGGCCATACTCAGAACTTCAGCTTTATGATGGCTACTCTGTATCAAGTGCCTGTTACCCTGCGGGAGGAGTGCATGATGCTATTAGAATCATATCGTATCCAACACTAATAAGCCAGTGAAATTATTATTATCCCTCTCTTGCAAACAAGGAAACTGAGGCTAGGGAGGAGTAAGAACTTTGCCAGGGTGACTCCATATATTTCTACCCTAGATCCAGAGTACAGACTCAAAGTGAATTCCCACACAATCATGCCAACCCTTATGCCATATACCTTTCATGACAAAGATGGTTACATATAAGTTCTGTGTACTGGCCAGGTAATTTAACCCTTGTATCTCTGCTTACTGATAAGAAACTTAGGGGTGATGCTGCCTATGTCACATGTCTACTATGGGGTTTCAAAGAAACAGCATGGAGAAAGCAGTGGTGAGCCCTGGCACATGGAAGGTGTTAAATGTACAAATTTTCTCCTCTGTAGACTAAACACACAATAGGCATCCAGAAACAGATTGGCAGGGCACAGAGGTAGCATGACAATCCCTGACCACCGTGGAGCTACTATGAGGCTAGGGAAGCTTCTTTTGGCCCTTTGGGTATATGGGGTTCGTAAGGGTCAGGCTTGTGCTATGGCTCAGGAAATTTCCAAACCTGCCCTGCCTGCTCACCAGTGTGCATGGATAGGATCTCATGAACTTCCTTTCTCTTCCCTGGTGGGACAAGCTGTATTTCTCCCACACTAGAGGCCATTTTTACCTGCTTCTCTTTCAATACTTGCTTTTGTTCTTGGTGATGTAATGATCACGTGATGATCAGAGCCATTTTGATTATCCCAGTCCTTAGGGCGACTCCTACAGAAACTTCCATGTGCTATGTGTTGAATGATTAGATAACAAACAAATAAACAAACAAACAAACAAACAACAAAAACAAAAACAACCGCAAAAAGGCCATGAATGGTTTAGACAGAAAGGCTAGAGAATCGAGTCTGAGAGAAACAGAAAAAATTCCACCAGTCAAATGCTTGCCTCTGTGGGTATTCTTTGATCACTGAATCTGATGTAAATAAGACTTATCTCCTCTGCATACAACACCCCAAAACTGTTTGGCCTTAGAGAGGCTAACTGTAGGCCAGGCACAAAGCAGTTGTGGCTTTAAAATCCAGACAGAGAAGACGGAAGTCTGGCTTGAATATCTTTCTAGTTGTGTTAGGGGGGAAAGAGGACAAGCTATTTGTTCGTACGGTATCTGTGAAAAGAGGTAAGCAGAGTCAATAGGGAGACCAACTTCTGTTCAGACTTTTCTGAGGAACCACTGGATGAGTGACTGTAGTGTTTGAAGTTGTGTGAGCTGTACAGGGTCAGTGTTCAGACCCTTTAGCCCTTTCTTGTTTCTGGATTCTAAACTGTGCCAACTTCTCCAGAAGCTGATTCCCATGGTAAAGGAGACATGGCCCAAGTTCTGGTCCCTTCCAGTAGCTCAGAAATCTAGGTTGGGGTGAATCTACCGGCTCCAGTGTGTCACTGGGGACCTAGAGGGAGGCAATTGGTGGATCAGATTCCAGAAACTGGCAGAGAGAGAGAGAGAGAGAGAGAGAGAGAGAGAGAGAGAGAGAGAGAGAGAGAGAGAGAACAAACTTGGGTGTGTGATCAACCCCCTCTTCCCACAGACTCACATGAGAGACAAATTCTGAGAGACTACTCAGCTCCGAGCAGATCATTTGTCCACATCATCTCTGAGATGCTTCTGTCTTGTCTCTCCTGGCAGCGAGCCTGGCTCTCAAAGGGAAACTCAGTTGGCCAGAGTTCACCTGGGTTTATCAGTCCCTCAGGGGAATCTGTTTTCCCTGTGTGCTGCTTTTGTTATTCTGCGGGAACTGGGTCAGCTTTTCAAGAGTGGAAATGTCAGAGGAATAAAGAGGCTCCCTTGAAAAGATCTCTGCCACCACAGAAAGGAAACATCTGAGCATCTCCCTTAAATAACAACGTACACTGTGACAGCCTTGCATCTGACCCAAAGAAAGAAAAGAGGCCGGAACGCTGGCAACGTTTACACACTCTCTGTGCTCTTGAGACAGCTGGGCTGGAGCTGTGTCATCCTGAACACTGAATTAAAGGAACGGAAACATCAACTTTGTGGAGATTCTTTTAGAAGGCAAGCGAGGCTGGAAGGCACACAAAGGAAGGCTTTCAGCAAAAGCCCTTTTCCTTTTTCATACAGCAGCACATTTCTACCATAAGGCTTCTGCCTGGAGGAGCAGGGATCTGGGACCACTGGGAAGAAGTTCTGTCCAGACAGCAGCGAACAGAGATCTCTGTAGGAGGCAATGAGCTGTGGCTGCTCCAGCCCGTCCGATTGTTCTAGAAAGATTCCACTGGCCATGGATTAGACTGCACCATAGTAACCCAATTGTTAGGAATATAAGTTTCACATATGTCTGGCTAGAAAAATATCAGAGCACGTTTTATAATGATGACGGCGATAATAATGATGTAGTAGTAGCATTGACATAGGGTTTCCCTCCAAAGCTAAGGCTGGCTTCAAACTCACTATGTAGCCAAGGATGACTTCAAACTTCTGATCCTTCCAATTCTACCTTCCTAGTACAGAAATTATAGGCAGGCACTACTTCCCTGGTTTTATGAGGTGCTGAAGGTCAAACCCAGGACTTTGTATATGGTAGCTGAGCACTCTACCGACTGAACTACATCCCAGTCTTAGAACTCATTGTTAACCATTCATCTGCCTGCATCGAGATTGAGCCTCAAAACACCACAGCTCAACTCACATTTACATACACGTCTCTCCCTGACTACAGTATCATTTACTGAGTCCCCAAGTTTAACATGATGCCTAGCCACATACACATCCTCCCAATAGTCAATATCCTCTACTGAACAGGACTGTTTATTATTAAGAAATGAAGACATACATATATAGTGAACTACAACTGAAATCCCAGCACTCAAGAGATAGAGGCAGGAGGATGGCAAGTTCCAGGCCAGCCTGTGCGGCATTGCAAGACCATGTCTCAAAAACTACTATACTAATGATAAGGACAACAACAAGGGTCCTCTTGGTAGCTTTTGCCCTTCTGGTCCCAGCTGGTATTCTTTTTCCGATGAACATAGATATGCTAGCAAGTGATGTTGCTCAATTCCCCTAGTGAAATACTCTTTGTGTGTCAGGAGTTTTCCAAAGCATTGACACTGGGAATTGCACTGAGAGACCTCCAGGGCTGGGGGGATGGTTCAGTGGGTACTTTCTGTGCAAACCTGGATGAAGGGTTGCCAGTGTCTACAATTCCATTACTTCTCCTGGGAGACGGTAAGCGGCAGCAGGAGAACCATCAGAAGTTGCAGGCCAACTACCCAGCACATACGGTGGAGAAACACCAACAAGACCTTGACTCAAGTGAAGTGGAAGGGGAGACCAACACCTGGAGTTGTCCTCTGACCTCCACATGTGTCCCTGCCTTCACAGACACAAATGTGTGCATGATGTATGTACTTACATACATGTGCGTGCACACAAACCAGTGTTAACACATTGAAGATCAAACAAACCCAAAGACTGCATAGACAGATCAAACTAGGGGAAATTTAACTCCACTAGATTTCTCGTGGGTAAAGAAAATTGGAAGATAGCATTCAGAGTCTCTCCCAAGCCTGGAAAGAAGCTATGCTATGTCTGTCTCCTCCTTGGGCACTGTGTTAGTCCTATCCAAGCACTTCCTTTTTCCCTCATCAGTACTTATTGTGTGTATGTGCTTTATGTATGTGTTTGTGTGGGTTTGTGCACATATCTGTGCATGTGTGTGGAGGAAGATGCATGTGGAGATCAGATATTAATACTGAATTCGTCCTTGATAGCTCTCACCTGATTTCTTGAGACAAGGTTTCTCACTGATGCTGGCCCTCATTTGCTAAGCTACGCTGACTGGCCAGCAAGCTCCAGGGATCCATCTATTTCTGCATCTCCTATGTTGGGATACAGATTATTACCCTGTGCCTGAGTTTTACCTGAGGGCTGGAGATCCAAATTCAGGTCCTGATGCTTGTGTGCCAGGTACTTTACTGACTGTGCCAACTCTCCAAGCCCAACCATCAACTATTCTTAACTCAAGTTGCGTTATTCAGGGATGATATGCTACTAACTTAATAACTGATCAACTGTGTACGGTGTGGCATTTCTCAAGGCCACACTCAAGTCAGAATGAACAGAGGAGTCTGGTATGGTAGGTTCAGAGCTAAAGCATCAGTATGGGATGATATCTTCACAAGCAAGATGGTTTAGATATTTGGAAATTGTTTCTGTGCCTGGGCTGTGTTAAAATCATACAAGATGTCGCCGGGCGGTGGTGGCACACGCCTTTAATCCCAGCACTCGGGAGGCAGAGCCAGGCGGATCTCTGTGAGTTCGAGGCCAGCCTGGGCTACTAAGTGAGTTCCAGGAAAGGTGCAAAGCTACACAGAGAAACCCTGTCTTGAAAAAAAACCAAAAAAAAAAAAATCATATGAGATGTCAAGTCAATTAGAGGGGCACACAAGGTTGATGGACAGTGATATGTTTGTTTATTTGATGAATCCCAATAGCTGGCTACCTACACAAAAGTCTGAGCCCTTCAGTGTTCCATTGTGGATGTGGCAGGGGCTCACCCTATAGTGGCAGTTCTTGGTTGCCAGGGGAAACGATGTCATTTCTTCAGTGGTGTAGACATTGGTAAGTTGCCCATGATCCTGTAAACAACCCCAACCCGTGCTCATACAAGCAACCCTAGTTAAACTCAATAACACACACACACACACACACACACACACACACACACACACACACACACACCCCAAACACATTAAAGTAGGAAAGGGGCTGGGTGAAGAGAGAAAAGAGAGGGTAATGGGAGTAGATATGATCACAGTGTACTCTATACATATATGAAATCATGAAAATATACAAATTTGGAAGAAGAGAGAGAGAGGACAAAAAACGAATTCTGCATGATTCCAATCATATCCCTTTGAACCACGGCATTTTGCTTATGTTAAAATGCTTTTGACTAATCCTGGTTCTTCTACATGGCCTTGAGGAAATCTTTTCACTTGCTTTTCAGTGTCTCTGTTTGCAAAGTGAGAGCATAGTTAGTTTCATTGGGGTCAGATTTGCATACCTCAGAACTACTGGGGAAGGCTTTAGCCACACATTTTACCCAGAGGCACTCTGACCTAACTTGTTTGATGAGAGTCCCTAGGTGACACTACTGTGTGGCAGGACTGAAGCATACTCACTTCTTATCCTCAGTAGGTGTTGGCAGTCATCATTCATGGATTGTGTCTGCAAGGCTGTTTCAAAGTCTTCTGAGTGAATAATTGGCTAGCCCGAGTTTGCCTGTGCTTTGAGAAGTCATAGAGAATGGGAGAGTTATGGTATTTGATGAGACATTAAGTAACAAATATTTGTGTCAATTAATAGTACATGTCAGCATGACAAGATTAAGGGTTGCCCAGAGAGCTGGTGAAATATCATTTCTGGTTGTGTCTGTTACGATGTTTCTAGAGGAGATCAACATTTGAAGATCTGTCTTTATCAGCTCCTCAAAGGCCCCAATAAAGAAGAAAAAGGAGGAGAAAGTAAATTCTGAGCTGGAGCTGAGCCATGCAGATTTGACTGCCCCTGGAGACCTTGGTGTTCTCGGCTCTGAGGCGTTCAGGCTCAGAGTAGGGTTCATACCATCAGCTTCAAGACCCACACTGAATTACAGTGCTGGATTTCTGGGTTCTCTGGCTTGTAGATCACAGGATTCCTTGCTCCAATAGCCACAAGAAGCAATCCCTATAGCTCTTACGCCTGTCTCATCCCATCTATTTATATCCCTGGCTATATCATCTGTGTACATCCCATTCTATTTCTCTGGAGAATGCTGACTAATATAGTGCTGTGCAGAATTTTAAAAAGCTATTTTAATATATTGAAGATTCACGAGCAGTGATTTTTTTCCCCTGAAGCCTTTCTCACAGAATACCTAATTTGTATTCTGGTTCTAAATGTATTTCATCTCAGGACATATCACACTAGGGTGTGTGTGTGTGTGTGTGTGTGTGTGTGTGTGTGTGTGTGTCAGAGACAGAGAGAGATTTCCCTGGGAGTTGGGCATGCATCTGGTGTTCGGTGTTTTGTGAAACAGTGGGTTTCTACTACCTTTCCGAGCAAAGTAGCTAGGTGCTCATTATGCGCCAAGTGTGGCCTTGAACACTTTAGTATACCACTTTGATTGCCTTCACAACATTTCGACATGGCGTATATTACCAATATTCCCATTTCATACATTGGAAAAAATGAGAAACAGCTCCTTTCAGTAACTTCACCAAAGTAACCTAGCAAATGACAGGAGGAAGCCTCTAACTCAGGAACGCATGCGCGTTATTACCACAAACCACTGCTTCCACGCAATCAGTACTTTACAATCTTTGCAATAAAAACTGGCCACAGATCCATGAAGTCACTTTCCAGTATCCAGGTTACAATGAACTGTAACTGTAACGAACTGCAGAGGAAACTCACAGGCTTCCTAACGTCCTCCTTTGCCCCCGATTTTGAGGATGTGTACCGGCTGTGGGTGAAGCGCCATCGGGGCTTGAAGCTGGAACCAGACTCTCATCAGCCCACTTCCCAGCTCACACCTGTGCTGGACATTGTTAGGTTCCTCTGGGGAATCCTGACCAATACAGTGCTGTGTAGAGTTCTAAAAAGCCACTTTAATATGTTACAAGGTGGCCCCTGGGGTGACTCAGCCTGAGTGAAAGCTGGTTCTTCAGGTTGCATTTCCTTGGACTTCTGCCTGTGGAGGTGGGGTGTGGGGGAGCCAAGACAGGCAGGTACATGGCTTTCCTCCCTATGCAAGCTGTGATGCTGCTCCTTGATGGATTCATAAATATAACTTAGTAATATATATATATGTATATATATATATGTATGTATAAAACTTAGTAGTTCTAAGGAGACAGGTAGGTACATGGCCTTCTTCCCTCTGCAAGCTGTGATGCTGCTCCTTGATGGGTATATAAATATAACTTAGTAATATATATATATATATATATATATATATATATATGTATATGTATAAAACTTAGTAGTTCTAAGGAGACAGGCAGGTACATGGCCTTCCTCCCTCTGCAAGCTGTGATGCTGTTCCTTGATGGGTACATAAATATTACAAAACTTAGTACATATATACAAAACTTAGTAGTTCTAAGGACCAAATTGACAGCATGTACATGTTCTGTGTCTTCCGGGTTCTTGTCAGCTGCAACACTTAGATGTGATAAAGCATTCCCTTTTCTCCTTCCTGCTCACCTCCTCCCTCTTTCTTAATGACACCATTCCCTGTATGTCCCATTAACTTAAAAGCTCCATATTACAGCGTATTATCATTTTATAAATTGCATATTTTTCTTGTTTCTTTATTGTACGAGTCATAAAATGTAAAGGTGTTTCTCATTCATACTGAAAATAATTTTATGATGTGTTCGGCTGAGCTAGGGGAAGCTGGTTAATGCATGATGGGAAATGCAGGGTCATTCTGCGAGAGGGGGCAGCCGAAAGAACTTTGTGCCATAAAAGTTAATGAGGAAAAGTCAAGAGCTAGGCGTGTGCTTAGGTGTAAATCTTGATGAGCTGTGCATTAATTTCTCTCTTGGGTTTAAGCATCATTTGGTCCAGAGAGCTGCTGTAGAATGAATTGGCTTATTATTATCCAGAAGTCTGACATTTTCTCCCATCAAATATGAGAACTTTGGATCTGTTTCTCACTCCATGCTTTCAAACATAAACTGAGAATCTGTGAGGTCGGGTAACAATCTGACAGTGAGAGTCCATTATAGAAGAAAAAGTTTGTAAACATCTAATAAACATGGACCTCCACATAATGCTACATGTTTGTTGTGTGCATTGCTAACATTATATATAACATGTGTAATTATGGCATAGACATTGTAAGGGAAAAGATCACACTTCCTCAGTTCACATTTATCTTAAGACCTCTGCATGCAGATTCCCATCACTGGAATGTTCTGGAGCACATGTTCCCCCTCTAGTCATTTCCAAAGAGGGCATCTCTAATATCCATGTAAAGTATCCACAGATCATTCTTCATCACACTCACTCCTCATCAGTCCACTGTTAGATGCCGGGTAGTCAGTCTTCTTGTTTATTTAGTAGTTTACTGTCTGTCTCCATCTTGTACAATGTAAATGTTGTACAAAGGAGGCCTTGTCTGTCTCATTTGCTCCTGTAATCTAGCCCCTTAAAAGTGAGTGCCTAGTGTAGAGCAGGATGCCATTAAACAATTGCTAGAAGGAAAGAAATGAAGGGAGGAAGAGAGGGCGGAGGAAGAGAAGGCGGAGGAAGGAGGAAGGGAGGTGGAAGACTGAGAACTGGGTTCAGGTGTTAGATACCGATTTCACAATTGGGAGAAGCTAAGCAGTGTGCCTTGAATGAACTCTTCAAGGATAGCTGGGTATGGTTTCATGAGGAGAGAAACAGATTTTCAAGTTAGAACCTTTGAGCAGCCAGGTATGCCAGAGAGAGTCAGTACTCTCAGGATATTGCCCAAGTTCAGAAGCGATGCCACAGACAGCAAATGGGCATTGGGAGAAGGAATATAAGGTATAGTTGGAAGTTTTCTCAAGTCCTGCCCAGCCCCATGGTCTACATTCCTCCAGTTGTGCCTGGCCCCATGGTCCCTCAGCCGCTTATAAAATAATCACTCAGAGGCTTAATATTAATTGTAAATTTATATGGCCTAATGGCTCAGGCTTCTTGCTAACTAACTCCTATAATTTAACCCATTTTTATTAATCTGTAAATTGCCACATGGCCAGTACTTTCACATCTTGCTTCTCCTGGCGGTGGCTGGCATCTCTTCTCTGTCTCTCCTTTCTTCTTCCTGTCTATCTGCTTGTATTTCCTGCCTGCCTCTAAGCTTCTTTGCCATAGGCCAATACAGCTTCATTTATCAACCAATCAGAGCAGCACATATTCATAGCATACAGAAAGACATCTCATAGCAACAAGGTGTGGTAATATTGTGTTCCCCAAAATGTTGTGCACCCTAATAAACTTATCTGGGGTCAGAGAACAGAACAGCCACTAGATACAGAGGCCAGAAAATGGTGGCACACACGCCTTTAATCCTATCACTTGGGAGGCAGAGATCCATCTGGATCTCTGTGAGTTTAAAGCCACACTGGAAACAGCCAGGCATGGTGACTCACGCCTTTAATCCCAAGAAGTGAGCCTTTAATCCCAGGAAGTGATGGCAGAAAGCAGAAAGGTATGTAAGGTGTGAAGACCAGGAACTAGAGCTGGTTAAGCTTGTAAGCTTTTAGCAACAGTTCAGCTGAGACCCATTTTGGATGAGGATACAGAAGCTTCCCGTCTGAGGAAACAGGATCAGCTGAGGAATTGGCGAGGTGAGGAAGCTGTGGCTTGTTCTGCTTCTCTGATCTTCCAGTATTCACCCCAATACCTGGCTCCAGGTTTGTTCTTATTAATAAGAACTTTTAAGATTTGTGCTACAACAAGGCTTGCATGAAATTGTAGAGACAGGTTTGAACGGGGAAAGGACATGTATTGGAAAGCAAACTGAGGGAGGGGCATAGTGAGTGATGGATAAATAGCAAGAGGACAGGAGGCGCCTCAGTCCCTTGCCCAACACTGTTTTGCAAAGATAATTGACGAGGGATCAGGCATTCTTCTGGGCCTACTCACTGCAGATTTGGTAGAAAATGAGCTCCCACTACCACCAAGTCTGGGAAGAAACTACATTTGTATCATTAACGTGGTGAGCTAGCCACCTCTGCCCTTGCTGTTTGGAGGGTAGGAGGGACCAGGGGCAGTGTGGCACAGGTGATGTTAAAAGTAAAAGGTGTATGAGAGCTTGAGAAGGAAAAATGAGACTGTGTTCTGCTAAAAGCGCTGTCTTGGGAAAAGAAAATCTCCATGACAGAATTAGCCCACCCTCTCCAGCTCCCTGGCCTCCACTAGCCATAGGAAGATAATATCTTTTAATCATTTGAAAACCAAGAGGCATGGGAAAGGTCTTGAGAGTTTAGAAGCACAGCTCTTGTTGTGAACAAAAAAGATATTGATTTTCAGTAGAGATAAAGCATTTGAAGTAGTTTTCAAAAATTGTTTCAGCTCCTTTGGGAATCAAAGGTGAGGATAAAGATACAACCCCAACACTTAAAAGATGCATGCCACAGTTGGGTGAATGTTCTATGTTTATTTACTTATGTGTCTGTTGTGTATGTACAGGTCTGTATCAGAATGTATATGATGCATGCAGGTCACATACATGTGTGTAGATGTGAGTGTGGAGGCTAGAGATTTATGCTGGATGTCTTCCTTATCTCTCTCCAGCTTATTTTTGGAGACAGGATCTTTCACTGAACCCAGAGCTCATTTAGGCTAGCTGGCCTACAGCTGCAGGAATCTGCCTGTGTCAGAGTCCCAGTGTCGGGGTTACAAATACATGCCATGTGTCATTGTTTTTGCATGGATGCTGAATATCAACACATAGATCCTCATAGGAGCTTCTTTGCCCATGAAGTAAATATTAAATGGCTAAGTATTAAATATACACCCCCACCCCCAATATCCCACACTGCTTTGTACCCATATTTCCCATGCAGTCTTTCATGATGGATGATGCCAATTCTTGGCTTTTAATCTAAACTCAGCTATTAACTTCTTATGAAGAGAGAAGTCTCCATCTTCCAGTGTGCTTGATTCTCAGTGCTCTGTAGCCACTGTGCATCTCCATTGCGTTTGGAATTGCCCTCTACCCCAACCGTTTCTCAGTATATCTCAAGCCTGACCTTACCCTGCCCCATCATATGCTTCTAGCAGCTCAGAACTCTTTCCATGGGAACCGTGACTTCACTCTTCATCCAAACTTGGCAGTGCGGATAGTCACTGAGGCCAAGGAGTCAACCGGCTGTCAATTCCTCCACGCATTTCCTCCCCAATCCAGCTTAGGCTACCACCATTCATACCACAGGTCTCTTGTTCCCTTTGTCACACTCCCATGGACACACACAAGCCTCTTTTGTCAAGAGTTGCAAATATCAGCATTGTTTCCTGGAGCAGCAGAGTCTACTCTTTTGGTTTTTTTTTTTTTTTTTTTTTCTGCCTTGCAAAGAGAAAGAAAAAACAAAACAAAACAAAACAAAACAAAAAACAAAAAAAAAACGCCACACACAATCCATAGGACAGGAGTATTTCCTTTTCCTTTTTGCTCTTCATCATGAGTTTGCCACCCTCCCAATTTATTAGAATGAAATTATTTGCCCTACAGAAAGCATCCCTCAAATTAGATAATGCTAAACAAATGTCATTTTTTTTTTTGTCACCCACACAAAAATTAGTTATGTGTTCTTCTGAAGTTATCTGGCCTAGGAACCACTGTGCAGGGTGCCGTTGGCACTGATTGCTGGTGGGCGGGGGGGACCCATGCCACATCCCCCATTTGGGCCTTGGCAGGTTGTGTGGCGGTGTGTACAAGGAAACCGAACCTCATCTCCACGGCTCACTGCTTATCAGGAGCACACACTAGCTGCCATGCTGTAGGGCAGCAGAGGAAAACAAAACAACAGTAAATGGAGGCCTTTGTCATGGATTAAAAGGGTTTAGAAACATCTGAGCCATGCAGTTTTCCAACAGTGACACTGCCAATGACTTGGTGACAGAATGCTGGGAAATGTGCTAACTGGGTTAGATAGCACTGCTGGGGCAGCCAACAGTCAGGCTTTTGTTAACGGCCTCTTATCTGTGTGAGTGTGTGGATGCGTGGCTCACAGATAAAGCGACCTTTCGCAGCGCGAGAGGAATAAGGTTAATGATATGACAGCATTGCCACTGGTGATTGGAGTGCAGGGGATCCCCAAAGATTGTGGCTCCTGGGCCAATTCTTCTCTTTCAAGTGAGTTCATCTCATCTACGTTTTCAACTTCTTTCATTACAAAATTCATCATCGGGGGTGGGGGGCACTGAAGGAAGGTCCCTAGCTTTGTGCATAAATACAATGACTGGTTCCCTAAGTGCCCGTACTTCAGGGCTCAGCGACAATCTAGCATGCACTCAATGCTGCACCTAGTGAGTCATTCCTTTTAGTTACCGATGCCCTTTTCTGTCTTAAAAGATACTGGTATGTGGCTGTCTACATGCCTTTGGTTGGATTCATTTCAACACAGTTGGAGGTCTCGGTACCTTGCTCTCAAAAATTGATAAAACAATTACACAGAGTATTAGCAAGGCCATAGAAAACAAATGACTACCAGCTCACTTGATCTCACAAGGCCATAAACTCTCTTTTCCAAGACAAATAGAGCCTTTACCAAAATAGCCACATTTGAGGTCATCAGATCTAAAAGGCTAGTGAAGAATTCAAGTCTTGTAAGATACATTTCATCACAATGGAATTTAACTACAAGTTATTCATGAGAAGAGTTCTGCAAACAACACTAGCAGGCTTCATTTCTAATAGAGCTAGTTTTGCAGGTGAACACAACACAAAGAACAATTATCGGCCTGGGAACAGTTCCTTTTTCTGATTGTATTTCTATGCCTGTGTGTGTGCATGTGAGTGCTATGGTGATATATTGTTTGTAAGCTAGGAAATAAAATTTGCCTGAAGATCAGAGAAGCAGAGCAAGCCACAGCTACCAATTCCTCAGCCTGAAAGAGACCGAGTTCCTATCTCCTCCTGTCTTATATTCCTTTCTCTGCCCAGCCATATCACTTCCTGTCTCAACCTTCCTAGTGCTGGAATTAAAGATGTGTGATGTGCCATCATTGTCTGGCTATGTTTCTCTTTTAGATTGGATTTATCTCATGTAGTTCAGTGTGGTCTTGAACTCACAGAAATCCAGATGGATCTCAGCCTTTGCCTCTCAAGTGCTAGGATCAAAGGTGTGTGCCACCACCGCTTGACGTCTATGGCTAACTCCTTGGCTAGCTCTGTCCTCTGATCTTTCAGCAAATTTTATTTGTTCAAAATATCACCACAGAGTGCAAGTGCCCTCAGAAGCCAGTAGATCCCCTGCAATAGTTACAGGCAGTAACTGTGTGAGCCACACAGTGTAAGTGTTAGGAACTGAACTCAGGACCTCATTCTTAACTACTGAGCCATCTCTCCAGCCCTAGGAAAGAGATTTTTATTGTGAATGAGTTTTGAGAGTCTGTCAGTAGAGCTCTATTAGTTAAGACTTTGCTACCTTGTGTTCCCTAAAAGCATGTTTCTTTAAATATTTTACTTCTGAAAAGTGAATCTGGTCATGTGTTCTGAATTCTCTCCAGTTCCTCCACTCCTCCACAGAGTCTATAGTCTCATACAAGGTGTATGAGGCTCTTTTAACTCTGGGTCCAGGCTTGAGGCTTCATGGTACTCAAGAGACCCTCCCATCTGTCTTAGTCACTTTTTAAATTGCTGTCATAAAATACCATGACCAAGGCAGCATATAAAAGAAAGTATTTAACTTGGGACTCACAGTTGCTGAGAGAGTCTATAATCATCATGGCAGGGAGCATGACAGGAAGCAGGCAAGTATGGTGCTGGAGCAGTAGTTGAGAGCTCACATCTGGATCCACAAGCACCAGGCAGAGAGAGCTAACTCAGAAAGGTATGGGCTTTGGAAATCTCAAAGCCCACCCCTAGTAACATACCTCCTCCAACAAAGTCACACCTCCTAATCCTTCCCAAACAGTTCCACCAACTGTAGAGCACATTTTCAAATCTGTGAGCTTTTGAGGGTTATTCTCATTCAAACCATACAATCTCTCTCTTGAATCTCATCATCTGTCAATTTTGTATATTAGGAATTTTTCTGAGTGCATGTTATTTCTTGATTCCCAGGTATTCTGCCCAGAGTCCCACAGCATCCAAACCCTGCCCTTGTGTGAGTGATGACTCATGAAAACCACTCACTTTGCAGGCGGCTCCACTAGAGAGTCTCCTCTGTTCCAGCAATTGTTCACTGCTTAAAGAGCCTTAGGGAAAGGCCTGGGACTGTAGCTTCGTATGCTTCCTGAGCCTCCCAGTCTCCTTTCTGTTTTTCTTTCTTTCTTTCTTTCTTTCTTTCTTTCTTTCTTTCTTTCTTTCTTTCTTTCTTTCTTTCTTTCTTTCTTTCTTTGTAGCCTACGTAGCTTGAGTATCCCATACCTAAAATGCTTGAGATAAGAAGTCCTTTGGATTTCAGATTTGGGGATTTTTACATATATGCAGTGAGATAACTTGAGGATGAGATCCAAGTCTAAATATGAAGTTCATTTAAGTTTTCTACAGCTTATCCATGTAGCCTGAAGATAATTTAATGCAATATTTTATGCTCACGTTTGAAGTTTTAACCTGTCACATGAGGTCAGGGACCATTTTCCACTGTGACATCAAGTTGGCATTTAAAAGCTTTCAGGTTTTGGAGCATTGTATATTTGGAGATTTTCTATTAAAGATTCTCAACCAATATTACATTTGCAATTATACCTATTATGTTAATTCAGTAAAAGCAAAACGTCTTTGAATTTGAGAATTAAGATTAGTTGGATATAGTGACTCATGCCTTTAATCACAGCACTCCAGAGGCAGAGGCAGGTGGATCTATGTGTCCTGGATTGGCTGACGCCAAACCATTGATGCCCTAAACTACAAGGAACTCTGACAACATGAACCCTGTCTCCCCTCTACCTGTGTGGGAGATTAAAATGCAAAAGAGCGCTCAGAGATGTTAACAGTTAAAAATGTTGAATGTTTACTGCATGTGCCAAATATTCTCAAGTGACTGTGTGTGTGTGTGTGTGTGTGTGTGTGTGTGTGTGTGTTGCATGTTCTGTGCTGGTGGGAGAACATGTATGCGTGCATGCATGGGGAAGCCAGAGATAGATGTTGTGTCTTTCCCTGTTACTTTCCACGTTACTTTAGTTTTTGAGGCAGGGTCTCTCACTGA